>NC_057797.1:217258498-217291915 GCF_018294505.1 Triticum aestivum
GCAAACAACACAATGAAAACAGAATCTGTCAAAAATAGAACAATCTGTAGTAATCTGGAAATTTCTTATACTTCTATAGCTCAATTTTTTTTGAAAAATAGGAGATCCTGGTAAATTTGTATTTCAATATTGTGTAAAAAATCCAGAAATTTATCACGCTCCAGTGAATTTTAACAATTCTGTTGCTGGGCGCATAAGTTTCTGTTTTTCAGCAAAATCAAATCAACTATCACCATAGACCATCCCAAGGGTCTTACTTGGTACAAACACTAAAACACAATTAGTATAGAAGTAATATTGTCTATTTATTGAAAAACAGTAGCAAAAACAAAAAAACACAAAATAAAATTGGTTTGCCTCCCAACAAGCGCTATTGTTTTATGCCCCTAGCTAGGCATAATGCAACAATCTAGGTATTGTCATCTTTGGTATTTAATCCATAAGTAGCCCTCATAATAGATTCATATGGTAACCTAATTTTCTTTCTTGGAAAGTTTTCCATGACCTTCCTTAATGGAAATTGAAATCTAATGTTTCCTTCTTTCATATCAATAATTGCACCAATCGTTCTAAGGGAAGGTCTACCAACTATAATAGGGCATGTAGGATTGCAATCTGTATCAAGCACTATAAAATCTATGGGCACATAATTACTATCTGCAACAATAAGAACATCATTAATCCTTCCCATAGGCTTCTTAATAGCGCAACCCGGTAAGTGCAAATTTAAAGAACAATTATCAAGTTCATGGAAACCTAACACATCACATAAAGTTTTTGGGATAGTTGAAATGCTAGCACCCAAATCACACAAAGCATTGCACACATAATCTTTAATATTAATTTTAATTGTAGGTTCCCATTCATCATAAAGCTTTCTAGGGATTGAAACTTCCAACTCAAGTCTTTCCTCAACAGATTTCATCACCATCCATGATATGTTTAGTAAAAGCCTTATTTTGATTATAAGAATGAGGTGAATTAAGCATGGATTGCAACAAGAAAATACAATCTATTAAAGAACAATTATCATAATTGGAATCCCTGAAATCCAAAAGAGTGGGTTCATTGCTACTTTAAGTTTTGACCTCGCCAATCCCTCTTTTATCAATTTTTTCATTAAGATCTTCAGCCTCCAAATTATTGGGACGCCTTCTAGATAAAGTTGACTCATCTCCAGTCCCTTCTTTATCAAGTTTTATATTAGCAAATGAAGATTCAATATGAGTCACACCAATCACTTTAAGATCTTCATCATTATTATCACGAAAACTAGAAGAACATGCTTTTTCTAGCCAATCTCTCTTAGCATGCAACCTAGTGGTTCTCTCTCTATTTTCATTCATAGAAATTTTAATAGCTTTCAGAGATTCATTGATATCAATATTGGGTGGCATAGATCTAATCTTAAAAGAATCAATCTCATGAGAAATTCTATCAAGGTTTCTAGCCAAATCATCAATCCTAAGCAATTTTCCTTCTACCATAGCATTGAAAATCTTTTGAGAATTAGTGAAATCTTTAATATTATTCTCAAGATAAGAGGGTATCTTATTATAATTTCCATAATAATAGTTGTAGGAATTACCATAATTATTAGATGAATTACTAGGAAACGGCCTAGGGTTGAAATTGCCTCTATACGCATTATTACCAAAATTGTTCCTACCAACAAATTCACATCCATAGATTCATATTATTCTTAATAAAAGTGGACAAAGGCATATCATTAGGATCAATAGGAGCACTCTTAATAGCAATGAATTTCATAAGTTCATCCATCTTTCCACTCAAAGTATTAATTTCTTCAATCACATGCACTTTTCTTACTAGTAGACGATCTTTTGGTATGCCCTTGAGAGTAATTTGCCATAATATTATTTATGATTTTAGTAGATTCTTGTAATGTGATTTACATAAAAGTACCTCCCACGACGGAATCTAAAATATTTCTAGATGCAATATTCAACACGGCATAAATTTTTTGTATGATCATCCATAAACTTAAACCATGACTAGGGCAATTTCTTATCATCAATTTCATGATCAAGTTGCTTAAAATCCATTATATCATTCCTAAGGGAGATGATCTTAGCGGAGGAAAATACTTGGAAATAAAAGCATCTTTACCCCTATTCCATGAATAAATACTATTTTTAGGCAAAGATGAAAACCAAGTTTTAGCACGATCTCGTAGTGAGAACGGAAATAGGTTCAATTTAGCAATATCATTGTCCACATCTTTTTCCTTTGCGTATCACACAACTCAACGAAAGTATTTAGACGAGATGCAACTCTTCATTAGGACTACCAGAAAATTGTTCTTCCATAATGAGATTCAACAAAGCGGCATTAATTTCATAAGATTCCGCACTAATGGCGGGAGCAATCGGAGTACTCATAAAATCATTATTATTAGTGTTGGAAAATTCACACAACTTGGAATTTTCTTGAGACGTCATGACAAAAGCAAGTAATCTATCAAACAAGCAAACAAAAAGACGAACGAAAGAAGGCGAATAAAGGCAAATAGTTTTGTGTTTTTTCTGAAAACATTTTATAAGTGAGGGAGAGGAAAACGAGAGGCAAATGACAAATAATGTAATGCAAGAGATGAGAGTTTATGCTAGGTACTTGGGAGGCTTGATGTAGAACCTCCCCGGCAATGGCGCCAGAAATCCTTCCTGCTACTTCTTGAGCTTGGGTTGATTTTTCCTTTGAAGAGGAAAGGGTGATGCATCAAAGTAGAGATAAGTATTTCCCTCAGTAAAGAACCAAGGTATTGATACGTCTCCAACGTATCTATAATTTTTGATTGCTCCATGATATATTATCTAGTGTTCTGGACTATATTGGGCTTTATTTCCCACTTTTATATTATTTTTGGGACTAACCTATTAACCGGAGGCCCAGCCCAGAATTGCTGTTTTTGCCTATTTCAGTGTTTCGGATAAACAGAATATCAAACGGAGTCCAAACGGAATAAAATCTCCGGGAACGTGATTTTCTCACCGAACGTGATCTAGGAGACTTGGACCCTACTCTAGGGGGTCAAAGAGGAGGTCACGAGCGTGGCCCCCCCTAGGGCGCGCCCCCTGCCTCATGGGCCCCTCGGTGCTCCACCGACGTACTCCTTCCCCCTATATATACACACGTACCCCCAAACGATCCGAACAGGAGCCAAAAACCTAATTCCACCGCCGCAACTTTCTGTATCCACGAGATCCCATCTTGGGGCCTGTTCCGGAGCTCCGCCGGAAGAGGGCCGTCATCATGGAGGGCTTCTACATCATCCTAGCCTCTCCGATGAAGTGTGAGTAGTTTACCTCAGACCTTCGGGTCCATAGTTAGTAGCTAGATGGCTTCTTCTCTCTTTTTGGATCTCAATACAAAGTTCTCCCCCTATATTGTGGAGATCTATTCGATGTAATCTTCTTTTTGCGGTGTGTTTGTTGAGACCAATGAATTGTGGGTTTATGATCAAGTCTATCTATGAATAATATTTTAATCTTCTCTGAATTCTTTTATGTATGATTGGTTATCTTTGCAAGTCTCTTCGAATTATCCATTTGGTTTGGCCAACTAGATTGGTAGTTCTTGCCATGGGAGAAGTGCTTAGCTTTGGGTTCGATCTTGCGGTGTCCTTACCCAGTGACAGAAGGGGCAACAAGGCACGTATTGTATCGTTGCCATCGAGGATAACAAGATGGGGTTTATTTCATATTGCATGAATTTATCTCTCTACATCTTGTCATCTTGCTTAAGGCGTTACTCTGTTTTTAACTTAATACTCTCGATGTATGCTGGATAGCGGTCGATGAGTGGAGTAATTGTAGTAGATGCAGAATCATTCCGATCTACTTGTCACGGACGTGATGCCTATATACATGATCATGCCTAGATATTCTCATAACTATGCTCAATTCTGTCAATTGCTCCACAGTAATTTGTTCACCCACCGTAGAATACTTATGCTCTTGAGAGAAGCCACTAGTGAAACCTATGGCCCCCGGGTCTATTCTTATCATATCAATCTCTATCACTTTAATCTTGCTTTGCTTTTTTACTTTGCCTTTACTTTTTACTTTGCATCTTTATACCAAAAATACCAAAAATATTATATCTATCAGATCTCACTCTCGTAAGTGACCATGAAGGGATTGACAACCCCTAATCGCGTTGGTTGCGAGTAGCTATCATTTTGTGCAGGTACGAGGGACTTGAGCGTGGTCTCCTACTGGATTGATACCTTGGTTCTCAAAAACTGAGGGAAATACTTATGCTACTCTGCTGCATCATCCCTTACTCTTCGGGGAAAACCAATGCAAGCTCAAGACGTAGCAAGAAGGATTTCTGGCACCGTTGCCGGGGAGTCTACGCAAAAAGTCAACATACCAAGTACCCATCACAATCCTTATCTCTCGCATTACATTATTTGCCATTTTCCTCTTGTTTTCCCCTCCCCCCAATTCACCCTTGCTGTTTTATTCGCCCTCTCTCTCTCTATCCTCCCTCTCTATTTGCCTCTTTTTGCCCGCTTGCTTTTTGTTTGCCCGTGTGTTAGATTGCTTGTTTGTCGCGATGGCTCAAGATGCTACTAAATTGTGTGACTTCACCAATACCAATAATAATGATTTCCTTAGCACTCCGATTGCTCCTCTTACCGATGCTGAATCTTGTGAAAATAATACTGCTTTGTTGAATCTTGTTATGAAAGATCAATTCGCCGGCCTTCCTAGTGAAGATGCCGCTACTCATCTGAATAGCTTCGTTGATTTATGTGATATGCAAAAGAAAATAATGATGTCGTTAAATTGAAGGTATTTCCTTTTTCGCTAGAGATCGTGCTAAAGCTTGGTCTTCGTCTTTGCCTAAAAATAGTATTGATTCATGGAACAAGGGCAAAAATGCTTTTATCTCTAAGTATTTTCCTCCCGCTAAGATCATCTCTCTTAGAAACGATATTATGAACTTTAAACAAATTGATCATGAACATGTTGCACAAGCTTGGGAGAGAATGAAATTAATGATACGTAATTGCCCTACTCATGATTTGAATTTGTGGATGATCATACAAAATTTTATGCCGGATTGAATTTTGCTTCTAGAAATCTTTTAGATTCGGCCGCGGGAGGCACTTTTATGGAAATCACTTTAGGAGATGCTACTAAACTCCTAGATAATATTATGGTTAATTATTCTAAATGGCATACTGAAAGATCTTCTAATAAAAAAGTGCATGCGATAGAAGAAATTAATGTTTTGATTGGGAAGATGGATGAACTTATGAAATTATTTGCTACTAAGAGTGTTTCTTCTGATCCTAATGATATGCCTTTGTCTACTTTGATTGAGAATAACAATGAATCTATGGACGTGAATTTTGTTGGTAGGAATAATTTTGGTAACAACGCTTATAGAGGAAATTTTAATCCTAGGCCATATCCTAGTAATCCTTCTAATAATTATGGGAATTCCTACAACAACTCTTATGGAAATTATAATAAGATGCCCTCTAAATTTGAGAATAGTGTTAAAGAATTTATGAATTCACAAAAGAATTTTAATGCTTTGCTTGAGGAGAAATTGCTTAAAGTTGATGATTTGGCTAGAAACATTGATAGAATTTCTCTTGAGATTGATTCTTTAAAGCTTAGATCTATTCCTCCTAAACATGATATCAATGAGTCTCTCAAATCCATGAGAATTTCCATTGATGAGTGCAAGGAAAGAACCGCTAGGATGCGTGCTTCCAAAGATGCCTTTATTAAAGCGTGTTCCTCCAATTCCTATGAAAATCAAGATGAAGATCTAAAAGTTATTGATGTGTCCCCTATTAAATCTTTGTTTTGCAATATGAATCTTGATGAAACTGAATATGATCTTCCTTTACCTAGAAGGCGTTCTAAAAATTCGGAGTATTTAGATCTTAATGATGAAATTGATGAAAGTGGGATTGAAAGAAATAAAAATCTAGATGTTTCTAAACCCACTATATTGGATTTCAAGGAATTTAATTATGAAATTTGCTCTTTAATTGATTGTATTTCCTTGTTTCAATCCGTGCTAAATTCTCCACATGCTTATAGTCAAAATAAAGCCTTCACCGAACATATTGTTGATGCCTTGATGCAATTTTATGAAGAAAAACTTGAGTTGAAAGTTTCTAACCCTAGAAAACTCTATGATGAGTGGGAACCAACTATTAAAATTAAAATTAAAGATCATGAGTTTTATGCTTTGTGTGATTTGGGTGCTAGTGTCTCTACTATTCCCAAGACTTTGTGTGATTTAATAGATTTCCGTAATTTTGATGATTGCTCTCTAAACTTGCATCTTGCGGATTCCACTATTAAGAAACCTATGGGAAGGATTAATGATGTTCTTATTGTTGCAAATAGGAATTATGTGCCCGTAGATTTCATTGTTCTTGATATAGATTGCAATCCTTCTTGCCCTATTATTCTTGGTAGACCTTTCCTTAGAACGGTTGGTGCGATTATTGATATGAAGGAAGGGAATATTAGATTTCAATTTCCATTAAAAAAGGGCATGGAACACTTTCTTAGAAAGAAAATAAAATTACCATATGAAACTATCATGAGAGCCACTTATGGATTGCCTGCCAAAGATGGCAATACCTAGATCTATCCTCACTTTTATGCCTAGCTAGGGGCGTTAAACGATAGCGCTTGTTGGGAGGCAACCCAATTTTATTTTTATTCCTTGCTTTTTTCTCCTGCTTAGTAATAAATAAATTATCTAGCATCTGTTTTGGTTGTGTTTTTTGTGTTTAATTAGTGTTTGTGCCAAGTAGAACCGTTGGGAAGACTTGGGGAAAGTCTTGTTGATCTTGCTGTAAAAAAACAGAAACTTTAGCGCTCACGAGAACTGCTGTCATTTTTATTTGAAGAGTTCTATTTAGTTAATTATTTTTGCAGATGATTAATAGATAAATTCCTCACGTCCAGAAATTTATTTTAGAATTTTTGGGGTTCCAGATCTTGCGCTAGCTACAGATTACTACAGACTGTTCTGTTTTTGACAGATTCTGTTTTTCGTGTGTTGTTTGCTTATTTTGATGAATCTATGGCTAGTAAAATAGTTTATAATCCATAGATAAGTTGGAATACAGTAGGTTTAACACCAATATAAATAAAGAATTAGTTCATTACAGTACCTTGAAGTGGTCTTTTGTTTTCTTTCACTAACGGAGCTCACGAGTTTTCTATTTTGAGTTTTGTGTTGTGAAGTTTTCAAGTTTTGGGTAAGTTCTTTTGATGGATCATGGAACAAGGAGTGGCAAGAGCATAAGCTTGGGGATTCCCAGATGCCCATGGCACCCCCAATATAATTTAAGGACACCAAAAAGTCAAAGCTTGGGGATGCCCCGGAAGGCATCCCCTCTTTCGTCCACTTCCATCGGTAATTTACTTGGAGCTATATTTTTATTCACCAACATGATATGTGTTTTGCTTGGATCGTCTTGTATTATTTGTGTCTTTGTGTCTTAGAATGCCACAATCATCCTTGCTGTACACACCTTTTGAGAGAGCCATACATGAATTAAAATTTGATAGAATACTCTATGTGCTTCGCTTATATCTTTTGAGCTAAGTAGTTTTGCTCTATGTGCTTCACTTATATCTTTTGAGCTAAGTAGTTTTGCTCTAGGTGCTTCACTTATATCTTTTTAGTGTTATAATTTTGCTCTATGTGCTTCACTTAGATATTTTAGAGCACGGTGGTGGATTTTTTTAAAGAAACTATTGATCTCTCATGCTTCACTTAAATTATTTTGAGAGTCTCTTAATAGCATGGTAATTTTCTTAATAATAATATGCTTGGTATTCAAGATTTGTGAAACTTTATTTTGAGTGTGTTGAATACTAAGAAAAGGTTGAAGCATGATAATTGTTTTGAGATATGGAGGTGATAATATTAAAGTCATGCTAGTTGAGTAGTTGTGAATTTAAAGAATACTTGTGTTAGAGTTTGTGATTCCCGTAGCATGCACGTATGGTGAACCGTTATGTGATGAAGTCGGAGCATGATTTATTTATTGATTGTCTTCCTTATGAGTGGCAGTCGGGGACAAGCGATGGTCTTTTCCTACCAATCTATCCCCCTAGGAGCATGTGCGTAATACTTTGCTTTGATAACTTCTAGATTTTTGCAATAAGTATATGAGTTCTTTATGACTAATGTTGAGTCCAAGGATTATACGCACTCTCACCCTTCCACCTTTGCTAGCCTCTCTAATACTGCGCACCTTTCACCGGTATCATACACCTACCATATACCTTCCTCAAAACAGCCACCATACCTACTTATTATGGCATTTCCATAGCCATTCCGAGATATATTGCCATGCAACTTTCCACCATCTAGTTCATCATGACATATTCATCGTTGTCATATTGCTTAGCATGATCATGTAGTTGACATAGTATTTGTGGCAAAGCCACCGTTCATAATTCTTTCATACTTGTCACTCTTGATTCATTGCATATCCCGGTACACCGCCTGAGGCATCCATATAGAGTCATACTTTGTTTTAGAATCGAGTTGTAATCATTGAGTTGTAAATAAATAGAAGTGTGATGATCATCATTCAATAGAGCATTGTCCCAATAAAAAAAAGAGAAAGGTCAAAGAAAAAAAAAAGAAGGCCCCAAAAAAAGAAAATAAATAAAAAGGGGCAATGCTACTATCTTTTTTCCACACTTGTGCTTCAAAGTAGCACCATGATATAGCAAGTCTCATATATTGTGCTTCAAAGTAGCACCATGTTCTTCATATAGAGAGTCTCATATGTTGTCACTTTCATATACTAGTGGGAATTTTACATTATAGAACTTGCCTTGTATATTCCAATGATGGGCTTCCTCAAAATTGCCCTAGGTCTTCGTGAGCAAGCAAGTTGGATGCACACCCACTTAGTTTCTTTTGTTGAGCTTTCATACATTTATAGCTCTAGTGCATCCGTTGCATGGCAATCCCTACTCACTCACATTGATACCTATTGATGGGCATCTCCATAGCCCGTTGATACGCCTAGTTGATGTGAGACTATCTTCCCCTCCTTTTTGTCTTCTCCGCAACCACCATTCTATTCCACCTATAGTGCTATATCCATGGCTCACGCTCATGTATTGCGTGAAGATTGAAAAAGTTTTGAAAAAGTTAGAGTATGAAACAATTGCTTGGCTTGTCATCCGGGTTGTGCATGATTTAAATACTTTGTGTGGTGAAGATGGAGCATAGCCAGACTATATGATTTTGTAGGGATAACTTTCTTTGGCCATGTTATTTTGAGAAGACATAATTGCTTTGTTAGTATGCTTGAAGTATTATTATTTTTATGTCAATATAAACTTTTGTCTTGAATATTTCTAATCTGAATATTCATACCACAAATAAGAAGATTTGCATTGAAATTATGCCAAGTAGCACTCCGCATCAAAAATTCTCTTTTTATCATTTACCTACTCGAGGACGAGCAGGAATTAAGCTTGGCGATGCCTGATACGTCTCCAACGTATCTATAATTTTTGATTGCTCCATGCTATATTATCTAGTGTTTTGGACTATATTGGGCTTTATTTTCCACTTGTATATTATTTTTGGGACTAACCTATTAACTGGAGGCCCAGCCCAGAATTGCTGTTTTTTGCCTATTTCAGTGTTTCGGATAAACAAAATATCAAACGGAATAAAATGTTCGGGAACGTGATTTTCTCACCGAACGTGATCCAGGAGACTTGGACCCTACTCCAGGGGGTCAAAGAGGAGGTCACGAGGGTGGGGGGCGCCCCCCTAGGGCGCACCCCCCTGCCTCATGGGCCCCTCGGTGCTCCACCGACGTACTCCTTCCTCCTATATATACACACGTACCCCCAAACGATCAGAACAGGAGCCAAAAACCTAATTCCACCGCCGCAACTTTCTGTATCCATGATATCCCATCTTGGGGCCTGTTCCGGAGCTCCGCCGGAAGAGGGCCGTCATCACGGAGGGCTTCTACATCATCCTAGCCTCTCCGATGAAGTGTGAGTAGTTTACCTCAGACCTTCGGGTCCATAGTTAGTAGCTAGATGGATTCTTCTCTCTTTTTGGATCTCAATACAAAGTTCTCCCCCTCTCTTGTGGAGATCTATTCGATGTAATCTTCTTTTTGCGGTGTGTTTGTTGAGACCGATGTATTGTGGGTCTATGATCAAGTCTATCTATGAATAATATTTGAATCTTCTCTGAATTCTTTTATGTATGGTTGGTTATCTTTGCAAGTCTCTTCGAATTATCCGTTTGGTTTGGCCAACTAGATTGGTAGTTCTTGCCATGGGAGAAGTGCTTAGCTTTGGGTTCGATCTTGCAGTGTCCTTACACAGTGACAGAAGGGGCAGCAAGGGACATATTGTATCGTTGCCATCGAGGATAACAAGATGGGGTTTATTTCATATTGCATGAATTTATCTATCTACATCATGTCATCTTGCTTAAGGCGTTACTCTATTTTTAACTTAATACTCTAGATGCATGCTGGATAGCGGTCGATGAGTGGAGTAATAGTAGTAGATGCAGAATCGTTTCGATCTACTTGTCACGGACGTGATGCCTATATACATGATCATGCCTAGATATTCTCATAACTATGCTCAATTCTGTCAATTGCTCAACAGTAATTTGTTCACCCACCATAGAATACTTATGCTCTTTAGAGAAGCCACTAGTGAAACCTATGGCCCCCGGGTCTATTCTTATCATATCAATCTCCATCACTTTAATCTTGCTTTGCTTTTTTACTTTGCCTTTACTTTTTACTTTGCATCTTTATACCAAAAATACCAAAAATATTATATCTATCAGATCTCACTCTCGTAAGTGACCGTGAAGGGATTGACAACCCCTAATCACATTGGTTGCGAGTAGCTATAGTTTTGTGCAGGTACGAGGGACTTGAGCGTGGTCTCCTACTGGATTGATACCTTGGTTCTCAAAAACTGAGGGAAATACTTATGCTACTCTGTTGCATCATCCCTTCCTCTTCGGGGAAAACCAATGCAAGCTCAAGACGTAGCAGGTATCAATCTAGTAGGAGGCACAAGCAAGTCCCCAATGGATGCACCTGCACAATGATAGAGGCGAAGGTGTCCCGATGTTTCAATGAGATAGCTATCATTTTCTGTGGGAGTCGACTTTGACGATCCGACTACGAACATGTGAAGACGTCGCGACTTAGCAATCGCTAAACCAACTTCCGATGGTTATTGACCACACCGGAGCACGATCAACCAGACCACGAGGGTCTATTTCCTGCGAGCAAAACAAAGATCAAGCAAGAAACTGAGATTGCAAACTGGATATTGCGAATATAAGCTGAAAGCTTTATTGATCAAGGTGGGGTTCTATGACGTCTTGGTCTGGTCGTTGAACACAAATGAAGTACGCGAAGTTGCAGCTATGGCGAACTTTTAATCTAAACAAAACCCAAAGTCTAAACGACGCCCTAAGGGTTGATGGAAATATGCCCTAGAGGCAATAATAAAGTTTTTATTCATATTTCCTTATATCATGATAAATCTTTATTATTCATGCTCGAATTGTATTAGCCAGAAACATAGTACATGTGTGAATAGATAGACAAACAGAGTGTCACTAGTATGCCTCTACTTGACTAGCTCGTTAATCAAAGATGGTTAAGTTTCCTAGCCATAGAGATGAGTTGTCATTTGATGAATGGGATCACATCATTAGATAATGATGTGATTGACTTGACCCATCCGTTAGCTTAGCAGTATGATCGTTTAGTTTATTTCTATTGCTTTCTCCATGACTTATACATGTTCCTATGACTATGAGATTATGCAACTCCCGAATACCGGAGGAACACTTAGTGTGCTATCAAACATCACAACATAACTTGGTGATTATAAAGATGCTCTATAGGTGTCTCCGATGGTGTTTGTTGAGTTGGCATAGATCGAGATTAGGATTTTTCACTCCGATTGTCAGCAAGGTATCTCTGGGCCCTCTCGGTAATGCACATCACTATAAGCTTTGCAAGCAATGTGACTAATGAGTTAGTTGAGGGATGTTGCATTACAAAACGAGTAAAGGGACTTGCTGGTAACGAGATTGAACTAGGTATGATGATACCGACGATCGAATCTCAGGCAAGTAACATACCAATAACAAAGGGAACAAATGTATGTTGTTATGCGGTTTGACCGATAAAGATCTTCATAGAATATGTAGGAACCAATATGAGCATCCAGGTTCCGTTATTGGTTATTGATCGGAGATGAGTCTCGGTCATGTCTACATAGTTCTTGAACCCGTAGGGTCCGCACGCTTAATGTTCGATGCCGATCAGTGTTATGAGTTTATGTGTTTTGATGTACCCAAGGTAGTTCGGAGTCCCGGATGTGATCACGGACATGACAAGGAGTCTCGAAATGGTCGAGATATGAAGATTGATATATTGGAAGGTTATGTTTGGACACCGGAAAGGTTTCAGATGAGTTCGGGCATATACCAGAGTACCGGGGGGTTACCGGAACCCCACGGGGGCTAAACGGGCCTACATGGGATTTAGTGGGTGAGAGAGGAGGCGGCCAAGAGGTGGGGACGCGCCCCCCAAGCCCAATCAGAATTGGGAGGGGGCCCTCCCCCCTTTCCTTCCTCTCCTCTTCCCCTTCCCCCCTCCTATTAGGACTAGAAAGGGGGGAACCTACTCCTAGTAGGAGTAGGAATCCCCCTTGGGGCGCACCATGAGGGCCGGTCGGCCCCCTCCTCCCCTCCTTTATATATGGGGGAGGGGGCACCCCATAGACACACAAGTTGACAGTTGTCTTCGCCATGTGCGGTGCCCCCCTCCACAGATTTCCACCTTGTTCATATTGTTGTAGAGCTTAGGAGAAGCCCTGCGTCGGTAACTTCATCATCAACATCACCACGCCATCGTGCTGACAAAACTCTCCCTCGGTCTCAGCTGGATCAAGAGTACGAGGGACGTCATCGAGCTGAACGTGTGCAGATCGCGGAGGTGTTGTGCGTTCACTACTTGGATCGGTTGGATCGCGAAGACATTCGACTACAACAATCGCGTTACTAAACGCTTCCGCTTTCGGTCTACGAGGGTACGTGGACACACTCTCCCTGCTCGTTGCTATGCATCACCTAGATGGATATTGCGTGTGCGTAGGAATTTTTTTGAAATTACTGCGTTCCCCAACGAGGGCTGTATATATAGAGGAAGAGGGGGGGGGGGATTTCGTGGCCCTTGGAGGACGGGTCCGAAACCAACCCTAACTCTTGTTTCCCCACACATACAGACTCTAAAAACAGCCTATACTTAAGTATTTCGAAATTACATGGGCCTGGCCCAATAATTAGGTGACGCAGCACCTAGAGAATGATGTGATTAACTTGACCCATCTGTTAGCTTAGCACTATGATCATTTAGTTTATTGCTATTGCTTTCTCCATAACTTATACATGTTCCTATGACTATGAGATTATGCAACTCCCGAATACCGCAGGAACACTTAGTGTGCTATCAAACGTCACAACGTAACTGGGCGATTATAAAGATGCTCTACAGGTGTCTCTGATGGTGTTTGTTGAGTTGGCATAGATCGAGATTAGGATTTGTCACTCTGATTGTCGGAGAGGCATCTCTGGGCCCTCTCGGTAATGCACATCACTATAAGCCTTGCAAGCAATGTGATTAATGAGTTAGTTGCGGGATGATGCATTACGGAACGAGTAAAGAGACTTGCCAGTAACGAGATTGAACTAGGTATTGAGATACTGACGATCGAATCTCCGGCAAGTAACATACTGATGACAAAGGGAATAATGTATGTTGTTATGCGGTTTGACCGATAAAGACCTTCGTAGAATATGTAGGAACCAATATGAGCATCCAGTTTCCACTATTGGTTATTGACCAGAAGTGAGTCTTGGTCATGTCTACATAGTTCTCGAACCCGTAGGGTCCGCACGCTTAACGTTCGATGACGATTGGTATTATGAGTTTATGTGTTTTGATGTACTGGAGGTAGTTCGGAGTCCCGGATATGATCACGGACACGACGAGGAGTCTTGAAATGGTCGAGACATAAAGATCGATATATTGGAAGGCTATGTTTGGATATCAAAATGGTTCCGGATGAGTTTGGGCATTTAATGGAGTACCGGGGGGGGGGGGTTACCGGAACCCCCCGGGGAGTCAATGGGCCTTATTGGGCCTTAGTGGGAGAAAGGAGGAGGCGGCCAGGTGAAGGGCGCCACCAATCCCAATTCAAATTGGGTGCCCCCCTTTCCTTCCCTCTGTCTCCCTCTTGATGAAACATAAGTCTCAAATATTTGAAAAGTTCAAAGAATTTCAGAGTGAAGTGGAAAATCATCGTAACAAGAAAATAAAGTTTCTACAATCTGATCATGGAGGAGAATATTTGGGTTATGAGTTTGGTCTGCATTTGAAACAATGCGGAATACTTCCGCAACTCACGCCACCTGGAACACCACAGCGTAATGGTGTGTCCGAACATCGTAACCGCACTTTATTAGATATGGTGCGATCTATGATGTCTCTTACTGATTTACTGCTATCGTTTTGGGGTTATGCTTTAGAGACGGCTGCATTCACGTTAAATAAGGCACCATCGAAATCCGTTGAGACGACACCTTATGAACTGTGGTTTGGCAAGAAACCCAAGTAGTCGTTTCTTAAAGTTTGGGGCCGCGATGCTTATGTGAAAAAGCTTCAACCTGATGTTGCATTATGAAACAAGTAACGAGACTTGCCGATAACGAGATTGAACTAGGTATGTGCTACCTCTTGAGCACTGCATTGGTTTTCCCTTGAAGAGGAAAGGGTGATGCAGCAAAGTAGCGTAAGTATTTCCCTCAGTTTTTGAGAACCAAGGTGTCAATCCAGTAGGGGGCCATGTGCGAGTCCCTCGCACCTACACAAACAAATAAAATCCTCGCAACCAACGCAATAAAGGGGTTGTCAATCCCTTCATGGTCACTTACGAAAGTGAGATCTGATAGATATGATAAGATAATTTTTTTGGTATTTTTATGATAAAGATGCAAAGTAAAGAAAGCAAAATAAACGGAAAAGGAAAATAGCTTGTAGATGGAAGATTAATACAATGGAAAATAGACATGGGGGCCATAGGTTTCACTAGTGGCTTCTCTCAAGAGCATAAGTATTACGGTGGGTAAACAAATTACTGTTGAGCAATTGACAGAATTGAGCATAGTTATGAGAATATCTAGGTATGATCATGTATATAGGCATCACGTCTGAGACAAGTAGACCGACTCCTGCCTGCGTCTACTACTATTACTCCACACATCGACCGCTATCCAGCATGCATCTAGAGTATTAAGTTCAAGAGAACAGAGTAACACTTTAAGCAAGATGGCATGATGTAGAGGAATAAACTCATGCAATATGATATAAACGCCATCTTGTTATCCTCGATGGCAACAATACAATATGTGCCTTGCTGCCCCTACTGTCACTGGGAAAGGACATAGCAAGATTGAACCCAAAGCTAAGCACTTCTCCCATTGCAAGAAAGATCAATCCAGTAGGCCAAACCAAACCGATAATTCGAAGAGACTTGCAAAGATAACCAATCATACATAAAAGAATTCAGAGAAGATTCAAATATTGTTCACAGATAAACTTGATCATAAACCCACAATTCATCGATCTCAACAAACACACCGCAAAAGAAGATTACATCGAATAGATCTCCACAAGAGAGGGGGAGAACTTTGTATTGAGATCCAAAAAGAGAGAAGAAGCCATCTATCTAATAACTATGGACCCGAATGTCTGAAGTAAACTACTCACACTTCATCGGAGAGGCTATGGTGTTGATGTAGAAGCCCTCCGTGATCCATGGCCCCTCCGGTGGAGCTCCGGAAAAGGCCCCAAGATGGGACCTCGTGGATACAGAAAGTTATGGCGGTGGAATTAGGGTTTTGGCTCCGTATCTGGTAGTTTGGGGGTACGTAGGTATATATAGGAGGAAGGAGTACGTCGGTGGAGCAACGTGGGCCCCACAAGGGTGGAGGGCGCGCCTGGGGGGGGGTAGGCGCGCTCCCTACCTCGTGCCTTCCTGGTTGATGTCTTGACGTAGGGTCCAAGTCCTCCAGATCATGTTCATTTTGAAAATCACGTTCCCGAAGGTTTCATTCCGTTTAGACTCCGTTTGATATTCTTTTTCTGCGAAACTCTGAAATAGGCAAAAACAACAATTCTAGGCTGGGCCTCCGGTTAATAGGTTAGTCCCAAAAATAATATAAAAGTGTATAATAAGGCCCAATAATGTCCAAAACAGGATATAATATAGCATGGAACAATAAAAAATTATAGATACGTTGGAGACGTATCAGTATGATGATGCCGACGATCGAATCCCGGGCAAGTAACATACCGATGGCAAAGGGAACAAACGTATGTTGTTATGCGGTTTGACCGATAAAGATCGTCGTAGGATATGTAGGAACCAATATGAGCAGCCAGGTTCCTCTATTGGTTATTGACCGGGGATGAGTCTCGGCCATGTCTACATAGTTCTTGAACCCATAGGGTCCGCATGCTTAACGTTCGATGATGATCGGTATTATGAGTTTATGTGTTTGGATGTACCGAAGGTAGTTCGGAGTCCCGGATGTGATCACGGACATGACGAGGAGTCTCGAAATGGTCGAGACATGAAGATTGATATATCGGAAGGTTATGTTTGGACACCGGAAAGGTTTCAGATGAGTTCGGGCATATACCGGAGTACCGAGGGGTTTCCGGAACCCCCGAGGGCAAAATGGGCCTACATGGGCTTTAGTGGGAGAGAGAGGAGGCGGCCAAGAGGTGGGGGCGCGCCCCCAAGCCCAATCCTAATTGGGAGGGGGGCCGGCCCCCCTTTCCTTCCTCTCCTCCTCCCCTTCCTCCCCCCTCCTATTAGGACTAGGAAAGGGGGGAAACCTACTCCTAGTAGGAGTAGGAATCCCCCTTGGGGCGCACCATGAGGGCCAGACGGCCCCCTCCTCCCCTCCTTTATATACGAGGGAGGGGGCACCCCATAGACACACAAGTTGATAGTTGTCTTAGCCGTGTGCGGTGCCCCCCTCCACAGATTTCCACCTCGGTCATATCATTGTAGAGCTTGGGCGAAGCCCTGCGTCCGTAACTTCATCATCACCGTCACCACGCAGTCGTGCTGACGAAACTATCCCTTGGCCTCAGCTGGATCAAGAGTACAAGGGACGTCACCGAGCTGAATGTGTGCAGATCGCGGAGGTGTCGTGCATTTGGTACTTGGATCGGTTGGATCGCCAAGACGTTCGACTACATCAACTGCATTACTAAACGCTTTCGCTTTCGGTCTACGAGGGTACGTGGACACACTCTCCCCGCTCGTTGCTATGCATCACCTAGATGGATCTTGCATGTGCGTAGATTTTTTTTGAAATTACTACGTTCCCCAACAACGGTATCAGAGTCAGGTCTATGCGTAGATGTTATATGCATGAGTAGAACACAAAGAGTTGTGGGCGATAATAGTCATACTGCTTACCAGCATGTCATATTTTGATTCGGCGGTATTGTTGGATGAAGCGGCTCAGACCGACATTATGCGTACGCTTACGCGAGACTGGTTCTACTGACGTGCTTCGCACACAGGTGGCTAGTGGGTGTCTGTTTCTCCAACTTTAGTTGAATCGAGTGTGACTACGCCCGGTCCTTGTTGAAGGTTAAAACAACAAACTTGACGAAAAATCGTTGTGGTTTTGATGCGTAGGTAAGACCGGTTTTTGCCCATAGCAGCCACGTAAAACTTGCAACAACAAAGTAGAGGACGTCTAACTTGTTTTTGCAGGGCATGTTGTGATGTGATATGGTCAAGACGTGATTATATAAATTGATGTATGAGATGATCATGTTTTGTAACACAGTTATCGGCAACTGGCAGGAGCCATATGGTTGTCGATTTATTGTATGAAATGCAATCGCCATGTAATTGCTTTACTTTATCACTAAGTGGTAGCGATAGTCGTGGAAGCAATAGTTGGTGAGACGACAACGATGCTTCGATGGATATCAAGCTGTCAAGCCAGTGGTGATGGTGATCATAACGGTGCTTTGGAGATGGAGATCAAAAGGCACAAGAAGATGATGGCCATATCATATCACTTATTTGATTGCGTGTGATGTTTATCCTTTATGCATATTATTTTGCTTAGTACGGTGGTTGTGACGCCCTCGATTCAATCGTACACTAATCATACACGCAAATGTGTATGATCAAGATCAAGGACTCACGGGAAGATATCACAACACAACTCTGGACACAAATTAAAATAATACAAGCTTTATATTACAAGCCAGGGGCCTCGAGGGCTCGAATACATAAGCTCGAATACACAAGAGTCAGCGGAAGCAACAATATCTGAGTACAGACATAAGTTAGACAAGTTTGCCTTAAGAAGGCTAGCACAAAGCAACACGATCGAAGAGGCAAGGCCTCCTGCCTAGGAGCCTCCTAACTACTCCTGGTCGTCGGTGGTCTCCACGTAGTAGCAGGCATCAGCGGTGGCATCTGGCTCCTGGGCTCCGACATCTGGTTGCATCAACCGAAAAGAAGAAGAAAGGGGAAAAGGGGGAGCAAAGCAACCGTGAGTACTCATACAAAGTACTTGCAAGCAAGGATCTACACTACATATGCAACATTATCAAAGGAAGGTTGTATATGTGGACTGGGCTGCAGAAATGCCAGAATAGAGAGAAGGCCTAGTCCTATCGAAGACTATCATCTTCTGGAAACCACCATCTTGCAACAACAGGAGGGAGTAGGGTAGCATAAAGTAAAGTAGTAGCAGTGTTATCAACCTCGGCCGGAGATCCTTTCTCGACTCCCTGCGAGAAAGCAATCCCAGAGTCATACTATCTAGTTATAATCACAATCCAATTCTCATCACCATCCAGTTCTCATCACAAGTATCCAGTTCTAGTTGTATCGATCGGGATACAACTCCAAGTGTCCGTTACCGTAGGACAGGCTATCGATAAGATGTTTTCTTCCCTGCAGGGGTGCACCAACTTACCCACCACGCTCGATTAACTCCAACCGGACACACTTTCCTGGGTCATGCCCGGCCTCGGCCAAACAATACGCTGCAACCCGACCTAGGCTTAATAAAGAGGCCAGCACGCCGGACTAAACCTATGCCCCCAGGGGTCATGGGCCATCTCCCCGGGAACTCCTGCACGTTGCGTGGGCGGCCGGTGAGCAGACGTAGCTACCTCCTTTAAAAAGGCAGGTGCTTACCAGTCCAACCCGGCGCGCGTCGCTCAGTCGCTGACGTCTATTAAACTTCGGCTGATGCATACGACGCAGAACGCCCATACAATGCCCACGTGATGGTTAGTGCTATCAGGCCAGAGGCCCCTCAGATCAAATATCCAAATCGTAGTGGATTAGGAACGTGCGGTAACAAGCAGAGACTCATGAAAGATGTGACCCCATTGCCCTGTCTCGAGGACTTGCGGCAAGGGCTAGGAATGCCCGGCCACACATCATAATTATCTCGCGGGCACCCTCCAGGTCAACCCGTCTCCACATCACTCACTATTAAGCTCGCGCGGGTACCCCTCAGGGCCGACCCGTCTTTCCAAGTAACAGTGGTAAAGTCCAAGTATCCGTGTGTCCAAACATCAAGGGGAAAACCTGAGGAATCACCCCCGGTGAATTCCACTCGATGTAATCGTCAAGGTGAATGTAAGAGGAACCACCCCCGAGGTTCACACTTGAGGGGTTGCACGACAGAGTCGTACCGGAAGTGGTTAAGGCGAAATCACCCTCGATGACCACGACCGAATAGCTACACTACAGGGTTAACATCAGAAGTGTTGTAGAGGTCTCACCCTTGGCACTCGATAGTAACCCAGTAGTGTCGAGCAACTAAGGGGAAAGTGATGTGCGGTGCTGGGGCCTGGTCTTCGATCCCGTTGATCAGGTCTTCAATGATGAAGCAGGGGCAACAAGGACAAGGTGGGGGTCTGTAACGCCCTTGATGTGGCTATATCTCCCACGTGTCGAAGCACGACTTAGAGGCATAATCGCATTGAAAGCAATGTCGCAAGTGAGGTAATCTTCACACAACCCATGTAATACATAAGGGAAAGAGATACATAGTTGGCTTACAATCGCCACTTCACACAATTACATGAATAAAGCATTACATCATCCAGTTACAATCAAGGTCCGACTACGGAACCAAAAATAGAAGAAGACTACCCCAAAAGATACACAGATCCCCGATCGACCCCAACTTGGCTCCAGCACTGATCAACTAGAAACGAAACAACATAAAGGACAAGATCTTCATAGAGCTCCTCTTTGAGCTTGGTTGCATCATCTGCATGGTATCCTCGGCACCTGCAAGCTGGTTTTGGAAGTATTTGTGAGTCACGAGGACTCAGCAATCTCACACCCTCGCGATCAAGACTATTTAAGCTTATCGGTAAGGTAAAAGGTATGAGGTGGAGCTGCAGCAAGTGACTAGCATAAATGGTGGCTAACATACGCAAATGAGAGCGAGAAGAGAAGGCAAAGCATGGTCGAACAACTATGATCAAGAAGTGATCCTAGAACAACCTACGTCAAGCATTACAACAACAACACCGTGTTCACTTCCTGGACTCCACCGGAAAGAGACCAACACGGTTACACACGCGGTTGATGTATTTTAATTAAGGTCACCTTCAGGTTTTCTACAACCGGACATTAACAAATTCCCATCTGCCCATAACCGCGGGCACGACTTTCGAAAGTTCAATCCCTGCAGGGGTGTCCCAACTTAACCCATCACAAGCTCTCACGGTCAACGAAGGATATTCCTTGTCCCAAGACAATCCGATCAGACTCGGCATCCCGGTTACAAGACATCCTCGACAATGGTAAAACAAGTCCAGCAACACCGCCCGAATGTGCCGACAAATCCCAATAGGAGCTGCACATATCTCGTTCTCAGGGCACACTCAGATGAGCACTACATACAACTAAAACCAGCCCTCGAGTTTCCCCGAGGTAGCGCTGCAAGTGGCTATGTTTGGACCAACACTCAGAGGAGCACTGGCCCGAGGGGGGGGTTAAATAAAGATGACCCTTGAGTCTGCAGAACCCAAGGGAAAGAAAAGGCTAGGTGGCGAATGGTAAAACCAATGTTGGGCATTGCTGGAGGAGTTTTATTCAAGGCGAACTGTCAAGGGGCTCCCATTATAACCCAACCGCGTAAGGAACGCAAAATCCGGGAACATAACACCGATATGACAGAAACTAGGGCGGCAAGAGTGGAACAAAACACCAGGCATAAGGCCGAGCCTTCCACCCTTTACCAAGTATATAGATGCGTTAATTAAATAAGAGATATTGTGATATCCCAGCAAATTATCCATGTTCCAAACATGGAACAAACTCCAATCTTCACCTGCAACTAACAACGCTATAAGAGGGGCTGCGCAAAGCGGTAACATAGCCAAACAACGGTTTGCTAGGACATGGTGGGTTAGAGGTTTGACATGGCAATTGGGAGGCATGATAAGCAAGTGGTAGGTATCGCAGCATAGGCATAGCAAAAGAGCGAGCAACTAGCAAGCAAAGATAGAAGTGATTTCGAGGGTATGGTCATCTTGCCTGAAATCCTGCAAGGAAGAAGAACGAGTCCGTGAAGAAGACAAACGGACGTAGACGAACGTGTCCTCACAAACGCGACGTTATCGAAACCAACCCGAAGAAGCAACACCGAAAAGAAGCAAACAACATAGTAAACAACCACCACATAAGCATGACATGATGCACAACCAAGTATGATGCATGTCCGGTTTAATAAAGCATGGCATGGCAAAGTGCACAAGCAAACCTACAAATTAAGTGGAGCTCAATATGCAACGAGTTGCATATTGACGAAACACCACGACAAGTTATTTAGTTCGATCTCGTTTATGTACCCAACAATATTAAATGTTGTTAAACAAGGCAAGAGGGTGAAGCAAAATAAAACTACCTATCTAGTCAAGTTTAAATGAGGCCGGAAGCAACGAACAACAATTCCGGTAAATCCCCATATGCATATTATAGATTTGGTACTGTTCTGCCCTAAACACAATTTTAGGGTTGTTAAACATGCAAAACAAGTACACCATGTTAAACTAGGCATTTTTCTACCCCATTTACATATATAATTTATTTAATTCGGAGCTATGGTTAATTAGTTATGAAATAAAGCATTTTAGCAAGTTATTTAAGCAAATTTAAACAAACATCACATTAAACATTTTTAACATCGATGAAAGTCGCATATTATGAAACTAGATAAAATTCTAAGCATCTTTCATATTAAGTTTGTTTAGTTTGGATGCACGGTTTGAGAGTTATTAAATGCATGAACAGCAGGGGCTTTTCTGTAAAACAGTAATTCACTGGATAAATGGACAAATCGTTCAGGGGGAAAAATACAACATGGGCCGAAACTGGCTGGGCCCATATCGCACAGGAGAGGGCTGGGACTGCTCACATCGGGCCTTGGCCCAGCTGGAGGAGAGGTAGGCCGGCCTTGGCGTGGCAAAAGGAGGCCTCGTGTGGCGACGTGGTTCTCCTCCACGCTGGCAGAGGAACAGGTCAACGCGGCCTATTCTCGTTCATGAAGCAGGGGATGCAGACGATGGCGCGAAGACCGGCGAGGGGTCCGGCAAGGGAGATGGCCGGCGTTCTCAGGCGTGGAGAGGCGCAGCTGGAAGCAGGGGCGGCTGGATCCGACCAACAGCGACGACGAGAAGATCCCGGTGGCAACGACATGCTCCTGCGGACAGAGAGAGAGAGAGAGAGAGAGAGAGAGAGAGAGGCTCGGGTGAGTGGGGAGGAGAGAAGGGAGAAGAAGGACGCGAGGAGAGCGCGGGGAAGTAAAGGGCGGCCCTGCTGGAGCTCGTTTTGGCAGGTTCGGGCAGCGGACGGGGCATCTCCGGCGGTGGCGCTGGTCCATGGCGGTAGGTGGTCGAGGTCGAGGGGCTCCAGCGACGACGGTGAGCGAGGAAAGGCGGGCGCGGCGGGACTGATGGCGGGGCAGGAGACCGCATCTTGGCGCGGCGGTGCTTGTGGCAGCAGAGGACGACTACGGCGAGGCAAAAGGAGCGGACGAAGCCGCGGGTGTCCATGGCGTCATGTGAAGGTTCAGAGAGAGGGAGAGAACTGCGTGAGAGGGAGAAAGCAGAGGGAGGAAGGAGGAATAAGGGGAGGCGGCGAGGGCCCTGGCCTGATGTAGCGGCACTGCTCCGGCGAAGCCGTCATCGGGTGGTGGTGCTCTGGCCGGGGCTTTCGGGAGGAGGAGGCCAGGGGCACAGGCACGGGACTGTGGGAGGAGGCTGCGGCTTGCTGTGGTTGGGCGGCGGTGGAAATCAAGGGAATTGGTCGGGGCCACTGGTTGGATCTGGCAGGAGAGGAAACGAGGAGGGGATTTTGGATCGGGGAGGATCCCGATGAGGAGGAGACATGAAGAGTGGCGGCGACAGCTAGGGGGATCCCTAGAAACCAGGGATTTGGTCTCGGGTTAGACTAGTATATATAGTGGGTAGGTTAGGCTAGGGGCTATTAGGACCCTCCGATCGCAATCAGACGATCACGAAAAAATATGTTAGAAAGTCCAATTAACAAAATGGAGACATTTTGTAGATGTTTGGGAATGATCCGGACACAACGGTGACGACTGCCCGGGTTGGGTCTGGGACAGTTTCGGACGCGCACGTGAGGGGTTCGATGCATTGTGCAGAGTGGGTTTCAGGGCCTGGCGGTTGTCAGCGAACTGTGCAGAAAGCTTTGGGCTGAGAGAAGAGGCGAGAGAGAGAGAGACCCGGCGACTATTTCCGGAGACCGAAAACGTCCAACGTTAGTGTCGGGTGGTAGGTGCGACATATGCCAACGGGTGGCTTATCATTGTGGGAGCCAGTAAGACGTCGCCGGTGCCTGGAAACGGGATGAGGCGAAGACATGCACGCCGGCGAATCTTACCCAGCTTCGGGGCTCTCCGTGGAGATAACACCCCTACTGCTGCTCTGCGGGGTCTCCGCATGATCACTAGATGGACAAGTAGCTACACAATGCTCCTTGAGCTGTTTGGTGGGAGGAGGAAGAAGGGCGCGGCTAGCTTGCTTCTTCTCCTGGTGTGGTGTCTAAAACTAGCTGAGGGTCCCACCCTTTGCATGGGAGCCCCGGGGGGTTTATATAGGTCTACCCCCCGGGGGTACAATGGTAATCCGACTGGGCGTGGGGCCCAGCCGTCTGTGACTGCGCTCGCCGGCTTCTGCGCCGGCTGCTGGGGCCCGCCGACTGGTGGGTCCCGCCGGCTGCCGGCCCCTTGGTCGACAGGCAGGCCCCACTGTCCAGGACCTGGTCGGCGGCTGATCACTGTTGCTCTATCTTGGTGACGTGGGCTTCGTCGTGGTAGGCGTGGCTACAGCAATCGCCCGGCACTGTAGCCTCACCGTGTCTTGTCTTCTTAATGGGGCGTCTCCTTCGAGGGAGGCGGCAAGCCGGCTGCGGGGAGCCGGCTCCGCCTTGGGCCGACTAGGGGAGGCATGGCCGCCTTCGGGTGTCTCTCTGCCCGAAGGGGCCCACCGCCCGTGGGCCGTACTGGTAGCCCGTCGCGGATGACATCAGGGGCAATGTGGCAACAGTGTCGCGCCGGACGGGTCAAGGCCACCCGTACGGCGCACTGTGCCAGGCGTGCTCCGGGATTCGGGGGTGGCTGGCCTCACTGTAGCCACGCCCCATTGCACCGCCGTTAGGTGGGTGCAAACTTTGAGGGTACGGTCTCGACCGCTTTATGGGAGCCGGCTTCTTGGAGTCGGCCCTCTCGCGGCCGGCTTCTCGAAGTCGGCCCTCCCATGGCTTTCTTCATGAGGGCTAAAGTTGGGCCGCCTTCCGAAAGCCGGCCTGGGTGACAGCCAGCAAGGGGAAGGCGGCCCCATGTCTTGGATTCTTGACAGCCGGACGGGCTCGTAATTTTTTCAGAAGGGCCAGGGGAAAGCCGGCTAGGCTATCCATGGCTATTTACTCTGACAGTAGTCCCCGAAGCTGAGCGAGCTTCGAGGCTGATAAGGGGACGAGAAGCTTGGTCAGCTTCCTATCCTGCGGGGCCGGCTTTGCTTGTGTGTGCCGACTTCAGAGAGCTCCGGTTTTGTAGGCGGGAACGCGGGCCACGTGGCGAGGAAATCCTGCCAACGCACGCGCGCGACGGGACGTCGCCGTAGGCCTGGGCCCGCCACTCACAGGCCTCGGTCCGAGCGCGGATCTTCCGTGGCCCACATGGACCGCTCGCCTTCCCGCGGCGGTTTTATTTCGCCGTTAGGGCGTAATTAACGCGGGACGTGGGGGAGTGGGCACGATCGATCCCCACGTTTCCCCACGCCGCGCCTCCTCGGCTCCGCCACGTGAGCCTATAAGTTGGGGGAGGAGGGGAGCGACAGAGGTTCGCACGCTCTCCCTCGCTCCACCCTTTCTCGTCCTACTTTCTTCCTCTCGTTGCCGCCGCAACCTCCCGTCCCAACGCCGCCGCGCCGCCACATCGTCTTGCTCCCATGGCGCTGTCGAGCTCGTGGGACGGCTCCAACATCCACGAGGGCCATGTTGAGTTCCTTCGCCAGACTTGGCGCCTGCCCGACGCCAACCTCGTGCGGGTCCGCCTGGCACCAGAGACAGAGATCTCGCCGGCACCAGAGGAGGGCGAGCGGGTCGTCTTCCGCTCGCACTTCCTGCGCGGCTTCGGCCTTCCGGCGAGCGGGTTCCTGCGCTTCTTCCTCGAGTTCTACAATCTTCAGCCGCATCACCTCACGCCCAACGCGGTGATGCTGCTGTCGGCCTTCGTCTCTCTCTGCGAAGGTTTCTTGGGGCTGCTCCCCACGCTGGAGCTCTGGGGGGAATTCTTCCAGAGCAAACTCGGCACAGTCGTCGCAGGCGTGCCCGCCCCCTGCGGGGCCTTCATCGCCATGAGGAGGGCGGGCGAGAACAACCCGTTCCCGCCCATCCCCCTGATCCAGTCGGTGAAGATCTGGCAGAAGTCGTACTTCTATGTGAAGAACGTCGCCCAGCAAGGAGACCACGTCAACCTGCCGGCTTACGTTGCCGGCCCGCCGGCTGGGAGGCAGCCCTCATGGAGTTTCCGGTCCCTGTCACTGTCTCAGGCCGGGAACGCTGCCGTCTCCCGGCTTCGGGTGATGATCCAGTCGGAAGGCCTGAGTAGGGCCGACTTGGTGGCCGCCTTCGTGGAGCGTCGGATATCTCCTCTCCAAAGCCGGCCCCACATGATGTGTCAGATGAGCGGCCGCTTCGACCCAAGCCGGCTGAGCACCAGGGAGATGCCTCATGCGGAGGTGTCATACATGGTAAATTATATCTCCAATTGCAAGCTCGCCGAGGACTGGCGATACGGCAAGGTGCCATATTCTCGTGCAAACCCTCCGCCCATGGTAAGCTTTCCTCTCTTTCTTCTTTCTGTTGGTAGCCGGCTTTATGATGGCCGGCTTCTGATTGGTTGGTTCTTCTTAGCAGAACCCCCTTCTTCCGCCGACGATTGGGGCAGCAGGGATAGAGCGCGAGTACGTCCCCGACCACATGGTGGACGACGTCGATGACCCGGACTTGGGGGCGGCCGCCATGGAAGACGCCGTCGTGGGGGACAACACCGAGCCCGGAGGCACAAGGCTCACCGCCAGCTTCGAGGACTGGCCGGATGACGCCGAAGCCGAAGTCGTCCCGCATCGCCAGTCGGCGGCCGACCATCAAGGTGTGGGCTCGTCCATCGTGCCGGCTGCCAGCGGCGGCGCACAGAAGCGCCGGGCCGCGTCAATCCTCTTCGGCAGTCGGCCGAAGAAATCCAAAGCCTCCACCGCGGCGACAAAACGAGATGAGGCGGCTGCGAAGGAGGCCCGCTTCCACAAGGCGGTGAAGCAGCCTCAGGCGGTCTCAGCGTAAGTCGTTGATTGCCTGGTCACCTGCTCTTCATCATTCTCTTCTTGTTCGAACATTCTTTTAACTTTTTCCCGCTTGCTGGACAGGGCGCCGCTTTCCCTTGAGCGGGGTCCGGGCGGCTCCGTAGTTGGGCCGACCGGAGGGTTTTCGGGCTCCCTCCGCATGGACCCCCACGCCGACCTCAGGGAGGCCACAGAGCGGAACGCCCATGAGGCACGGGAGGAGCGCGAGGCGGCGGAAAAAGCGGCCGCCCAGGTGGCGAGGGAGCAAGCCGACACGGCAGCCAAGGCTCAGGCGGAGGCGGCGACCATGGAGTCGGAGGCGGAGGGTTCACGTAACCAGCCTCCGCTGCTCGCCATTCCCCTCCGAGCCGTGCCCCCTGACACCCCATTGCCCCTGGCGAAGGAAATCGTCCAAGACCCTCCGCTGATGGAGAGGAGGGAGGACCTCGTGGTCCTCGCGGGGAGAGCGCCGCCGGCAGCGCCAACTGGAGCGGACCAAGGCGGTCAATCGTCAGCGGCGCCAGAGGAGCCGGCCGGGGTGAGCTGGAGGACGGAGCCGGCTTCGAGGTGCAGCCGGTGACGCGCCGGCGCGCAGGGGGAGGCGCTGCTCCAATGGAGTCACGCCGAGTTGCGGGCGCCGACCAGTCGGCTGAGGCTCTGGAGGCGGCCAACACCGCCTTGTCCGAGTGGACTCCCAGCGGGGGGACTGGCGAGCTGAATGCGGCCGCTGAAGAGGTCTGGAGCCGGCTTCAAGCTCAGGCCGCCCTGCTGCAGCAGTACACCCAGGAGTTCCTGTCGACGCGGGCCGTCATCCGGGTGAGTTTTTCATTCTTGGCCGCTTTGGTCTCTTGATTTCTTCCGTGGAGGCGCGTCAGCGCACCCACTGGGTGTAGTCCCCGAGATTCGGGCTGACTGCTGCGCAGTCAGGTCGGATCTTTCTTGACGACTACCTTATTTTTGCTTCCTGTCTGAACTTCCAGGAATATCATAACTCCCGTGCTGCCGCCTTCAACTCCCAGGCTCAAGAGTTGGGTCGGAAGACCGACGACCTGGCCAACAGCCGAAGTAAGTGCTTGATCTTGTCTTTCTCCTGTGGGGGCGCGTCAGCGCACCCACTGGGTGGTCCCCGAGATTCGGGCCGACTGCTGAGCAGTCGGGTCGGATCTTTTCTTGACGACTTTTTTCTTATTGGTTTTCTTTTGTCTTTCGCGCTTTCAGGGGCCAACGCCGACTTGAGGAGGGAGCTCGGCGAAGCGCAGGCCGCCCTTCCTACCAAGGATGCTGAGTACGCTGCCTTGGTCCAGGAGCGTGACCGCCTGGCCAAGAAGCTGGCTGACCAAGAGAAGAGCCACAAGGCGGCCCTGCAGAAAGCGCAGGATAGCGAGGCCGCCCTGAAGGCAGAGTTTGAGACCGAGGCTGCGAGCTGGGTTGAGACTCGGCGAGCACTGGATGAAGGCTTCGGCCGCATCGAAGACTTGATCGACGGTAAGCCGCCTTCCTCGCTCCTCTCCTGCCCCTTGGCGCCTAGTTTTTGGCCTAACTTGTGCTGCTGCCTATTTTCTTGTGCAGACTACTTTCCTGGCTACTCCGCCTTCGCCGCCCAAAGCATCGAGGCCCATTGCGAGGCGCGTCGTCAGGCGGGGGCCAACATCGCGCCGGACGCGAACCGGACACTTGAGGAGCAGCTCTTGGCTGTCCAGGCGTGGTTGCAGCCGGCTCATCGGATGCTTCGCCGGCTCCAACGTGCCGGGGCGCAGGTGTTGGCCGCCCTCTGGCCCGGCGAGACGATCCCCCGCACCCCGAGCCGGACTGCCGACTGGCTGGAGGTCGCAGTAGGTCGCTTTGAAGCTTGGAAGGCGTCGGCGGCCCGTCTTGGAGCCTGTCGGGCATTGGAGTTCGTTCAGGCTTGGTACCCAGGGCTGAACCTGGACCAGCTGCGCACTTGGTGGCTGGAGGCCGACGCGGAGCTGGAGGAGGTGCAGCTGGCTATCGCCCAGCGTGCTTCGACGATCGCCGAGTGCACCGACATCAGCGTTTTTGCACCTGAAATCAATGATGATGGCGTTGCCCAGCCGGAGGAGTGGTTCGGGCTGAACCCGGCGGTGGGCGAAGACTCGGCAGAGGAGATCGCCTCCAGCGACGAGGGCGAGGATGACGAAGAAGAGGACGGTGAAGACGTCGAGCCGGCTAGTGGAACAACCGGCCGCCTCAAGATGACCGTGCCTCCAGCAACGAGGCGCATCGAAGCGCGCCCTCTGCGGGAGGCGGTGATCAAGCATAGGTTCGCCAGCTGGCCGCTCCTTCAGCCGGCACAACCGTCTCTGCCGACCAGCCCGGCTCGTCGTTCGCTCCACCAGCTTGACCTGCCGTCCTTATTTTTCCTGCTTGTTGTCTTTTGAACAATCTTTATTAAGTTTTCGCAGTTCCACCCACTGGGGGTGTATCCAAACTATGTTGAATGCTGGCCTCTCGGAGGTCTTTTATGTAAATATTATTATGTGCATGTTTGGTTTCCATTCGCGTATGCTTTTTATCCTTAGGCTTTTTCCTTTGCCGCCTTCCCTCTTTGGGGAGGCAAGTACTCGAGCTTTCTTGGATTGAAGTGAAGTGAATGGAAACCGGCCGGCCGGCTACTCTAGTAGTCGGTCGGTGGTAGGCGGCAAACCGGCTTTCGTTATATTAGTCCGATGGTCCCTGGCCATTTTTCGTGTGGGCATCCTTTCCTGCTTTTGACTCTTGCCAGCCGGACAGTCGGTTCTTCGAACTGCGACTTTGGCAAGAGCTAAGCCTGGGTGTCGGCACACTACTTGTCTGACCGCGGGTAGGACTTCTAATATAACTCTAGTGGGCCAGTCTCCGGGCCGACTAGTCGAACCCGGTGCCGGACGGAACAAGTAAATGAAATGACAAGGTCATAAGCATGATACTTTTCATTCATAGATAAAGGATGGCAGTCCCTGAGCCCTCCTCGGGGAGCCTTTTGTCTCGTACTTAGTACAAAAGTTAGCGTGATACATACTGCATTTCAGCTGTAAAATCTTCGAAGGAGGTTGGCGTTCCATGGTCGTTCCGACTCCTTGCCGGAGTCGTCTCTCTTTCGTGCCTTCGGCTTCTGTGCGTCGATCAGGTAGTAGGAGTCGTTGCCTAAGGCTCTGCTAATGACAAAGGGGCCCTCCCAAGGGGCCGAGAGCTTGTGTTGGCCGGCTGTTCGCTGGATCAGCCGGAGCACAAGATCGCCCTCTTGGAAGGATCCTGGCTTGACCTTCCGGCTGTGGTAGCAGCGTAGGCCCTGCTGGTAGATGGCAGACCGGCTGAGGGCTAACAGCCGGCTTTCTTACAGCAAGTCGACGCCGTCTTCTCGTGCTTCCTTGGCCTCCGCTTCCGTGTACATGGTTACTCGAGGCGAGTCAAACTCGATGTCAGTTGGGATGACCGCCTCGGCACCATACACGAGGAAGAAAGGGGTGAAGCCGGTTGACTTGTTTGGTGTAGTGCGCAGGCTCCAGAGGACCGCCGGCAGCTCGTCGAGCCAACAGCCGGCTGAACGCTCTAGTGGTATGACCAGTCGGGGCTTGATGCCGGAGAGGATCAGGCCATTGGCTCGCTCGACCTGGCCGTTTGACTGTGGGTGGGCGACGGACGCTAGGTCCAGCCGGATACCTTGGGCTGCGCAGAAACGTGCCAAGGCTCCTTTGGCAAAATTCGTGCCATTGTCGGTGATGATGCTGTGTGGCATGCTGTACCGAGTTGTTATGTCTGCGATGAATGTCACAGCAGTCGACCCATTCAGCTTCTTGATCGGCTTTGCCTCAATCCACTTGGTGAATTTGTCCACGGTGACGAGCAAATGCGTCATGCCGCCGCGCGCCGTCTTGAATGGGCCCACCATGTCCAGTCCCCAAACGGCGAAGGGCCAGGTGACGGGAATGGTCTTGAGTGCCGAAGCCGGCATGTGTTGCTTGGAGCTGAAGAGTTGGCACCCTTTGCAATATTTAACTAATTCCTTGGCGTCATCCAAAGCAGTCGGCCAAAAGAAACCATGGCGGAAGGCTTTGGCGACGAGTGATCTTGAGGCCGCATGGTGGCCGCATTCTCCTTGGTGAATGTCTCTGAGGATTGCAATGCCCTTCTCTTGCTCGACGCACCGTTGGAGGACTCCAGTGACACTGCGCTTGACTAGTTCTCTGTTGACGATTGTGTATGCTCCGGCTCGACGTTGGACTTGTCTTGCCTCTGTTTCGTCAGCCGGCAGATCTTGGTTTACTAGGAAGTTGAGGATGGACTGAGCCCATGATGGAGCCGCGACTTCTCCTATTGCCAATGTGTCTACTGCCACCAGGGTGGGCGGGTTGGGTGGTGAAATGCTGGAGTCGGCCGCCGGCTGTTGTGCTGGTGCAGTCCCCGAGCCGGGTGTGGCAGTCCCCAAGCCGGTTGCCGAAGTCCCCGGGCCGGCTGCGGAAGTCTCGGGGTCGCCTGCTTGGTGCTTCGAGCCGGACCCGGCCGCGTCGGGGTCAGGCGGCACGAAGATGGAATCGGACTCTGGAGACGGCTTGATAGATGGCTTGAGGAGGCGTTGTAGAGCGATGCCGGTTGGTATTGCTTGCCGAGTAGGGCCTATTCGAGCCAGGGCATCGGCTGGCTCATTGTCGGCTCGCGGTACGTGGAGGAACTCGCATCCTTCAAAGTATCCGCTGAGTTGTTGGACCAGGAAGCGGTAGCTTGCTATATTTGCGTCCTTGGCGTCCCAGTCACCGGATGATTGCTGAACCACCAAGTCCGAGTCGCCATAACATAGGATCCGGCGAATGCCGAGTTCTTTGGCAAGCCGGAGCCCGTGTATGAGCGCCTCGTACTCGGCCACGTTGTTGGAGGCGGCGAAGTGGATCTGTAGCATGTATCTGAGCTTGTCGCCTTTGGGAGAGGTAAGGATGACGCCGGCTCCCAAGCCGGTGCGCATCTTGGACCCGTCGAAGTGCATGCGCCAATGGGTGGAGTCGGGAGCTGGCGGCAGGTACTGGGTCTCGGCCCAGTCGACGAGGAAGTCGGCCAGTGCTTGGGACTTGATGGCGGTGCGGGGCTGGTAGAAGATTGTGTAAGGGGCCAGCTCGATGGCCCATTTCGCCACCCGGTCCGATGCGTCCCGGCTGCCTATGATCTCGGCCAACGCGGTGCATACGACCGTGACGGGATGCTCTTGAAAGTAGGGCTTCAGCTTCTTGGCGGTGAAGTACACGCCGTAACACATCTTCTGGTAGTGCGGGTAGTTCTGCTTTGAAGCGGACAGCACCTCGCTCAAATAATACACCGGCCTCTGGACCGGCTGGGCTCGGCCTTCTTCTGGGCGTTGGACTATGATGACGGTGCTGACCACCCGGCTGGTTGTGGCAATGTAAAGGAGGATGGGCTCTTTCTCAGTCGGCGCCGCCAGGACGGGCGGCGTGGCCAGCATCTTCTTCAGCTCGTGAAAAGCTTGGTCGGCCTGGTCGTTCCACTCGAAGTGAGTGCTCTTCTTCATGAGGCGGTAGAGGGGGAGAGCTTTCTCTCCGAGCCGGCTGATGAAGCGGTTCAAGGAGGCCAAGCATCCGGTGAACTTTTGGATGTCTCGAAGCTTGGTGGGGATCGTCATTCTCTCGATGGCCTTGATCTTCACTGGGTTGCATTCGATGCCCCGTTCGGAGACCGGGAAGCCTAGGAGCTGGCCGGCTGGCACTCCGAACACGCATTTCTCGGGGTTGAGCTTGATTTGGAACCGGCGTAGGTTCTCAAACGTTTCCTTGAGGTCTCCCAGCAAGGTGCCGTGCTTCTCCGTCTTCACCACAATGTCGTCCACGTAGACGTGAGCGTTTCTACCGAGTTGCTTGAGGAGGCACCTCTGCATGCAACGCTGAAAAGTAGGACCGGCATTTCTCAAGCCGAATGCCATAGTTAGGTAGCAGAAGGCTCCAAATGGCGTGATGAAGGCGGTCTTCAGGCGGTCGTCCGGATCCAGCTTTATCTGGTGATATCCTGAGTAAGCATCCAAGTTTCGTATCATTTGGACTGCGTTTGATACTCCAATGGTTAACCGAGGGACCGAAAAGGCCTCGTGTGTGTTGCAGCCCAACACCCCTCCAATTTGGCCCAAAACCCACCTAACTCTGCTCCATCATCTAGAGCGTTCGATCATGATCGCGTGGCCGAAAACCGCACCTCATTTGGACTCTCCTAGCTCCCTCTATGCCTATAAATAGGTCCTCCTCGAAAATCTCGGATCCCCCTCGTCCAAAACCCTAGAAATCGTCCCCGCGCCGGCCGGACACGTCCGTCTGGGCCGGATGTCGCCGCCGCCCCAACCGGGAGCCGCCACGTGGCAGCGCCCCACTTCG
>NC_057797.1:217292506-217300624 GCF_018294505.1 Triticum aestivum
GCACGCTGCCGCCTCCGCCTCGGTCGCCGACCGGCCGCCGTCATCGCCCGCGGCCGCGCCGCCCTTGCCACGTCGCCGCCGTCCACGCCGTCCTCCTCCTCTCCCCCGTCTCCGGCAAGCCCCGACGAGCTTTGGCCGCCACGAGCTCTCCGGTGAACAGTACCTTGCCGGATTCCGCCTCGGTTCGCGTGCCGGGTCAAACCCTAGATTCGGAGGTGTTTTTATTCTTCCAAGTCCCGAAATTCCAGTTTCAAGTGCTCATGTTCATAGCCTCGTAACTTTGCATCCGTTGCTCCGATTCATGCATATAGCATATCAAAATGTTCATCTCAGAGAGTACATCATTTCATTTCATTGCATCATTTTCATTTGAGTTCATCTTGATGGCCTAAATGCTGTTAGAAGAGGGCTACTTGATATAATTGTCAGATCTGCTACTCCATTTAGGTTTTTGTCATTTTTGCCATGATTATTGTGTGCATGATATGCCTTGATGTTCTACATATGTTTTGTTAAGGGTTTTGTCATCTTTCCAGAGGTGCAACCCATGTATTTTTGTGATGTGTGTGGTGACTAGTGCAAGCTTGCAAAGTGGTGCACTTGGTAATTCTGTTTTCAGGGACTTAGCATTTCCACCAAGTCCTTGATCTGTTTATCTCATGATGCCATATGTTCATGTTGTTTCCTAGTGATCTGTGCCTCTTTTGAGGATGATCAGTAAGGGAGTTTTATTAATCTTGTAGTGCTCTATCCATACATGTATTTTTTTTCATTTATGGAGCACCCTATCTTGAGTCAATCGAGCTCTACTTTTGCTACTTTGTGAATCTGGGCAGATTTTTTGCAATTTTGCTGATGATGTTGTAGTTGATCTGTGCATGCTATGCTGTTGTTCTTGCCATTTCTAGCTTGAATTTTGTGTGTTCTTGATGGATGTATGCTTAGCTTGTCATGACTTGCACCGTAGTGAGTGCATCGAGTTCATAAACATGCCTACTTGAGTAATGTTTCAGCATGTGCCAGTTTTCGCTAAGTCTGAAAACTGCTTATGTTTTTGCTATGTTCACATGCATGCAATTGTATTTTCTGATCCCTTTTGGCTCAAGGTCACTAAGGGACTTTTGTTAAGCTCTTTGAGTAGCTCCATGACATGCTTTACTTTGCCATGTTCAGGTCTTGTAGCATGTAGTTTTGTTGCTCCGAAGAGTGCTACCTGATCTGAAATTCCAGACAAGTGTTAATTTCACTAAGTCTGAGATGTGTTTGTCATATGCATTTTTGCCATGCTTGTTTGAACCTGTTAATGGATGAACTTGTCGTAGCTCAGTGCTAGACTTTTGTTAAGCATCTTGAATGCATCCCTGCCATGTATTGACGGAGCTCTGGCGTTGACGGAGCTCCCGGACATATCCTCGCGATGCGAGAAGGACGAAGAGCAAGCGAGCAAGGTCGGCCATGGCGATGGATGTTTCGGACGCTGCCGAAATCGAGACTGAGGGCAAGAGTGGGGATAAAGGTATTAGGGTTAGGGCGCCATGGAGGGGGGTGCACGGGGTCTTGTAGGGCGAGGGAGGCGCCGTGGATGCCCGGCACGTTGCCGGTGGCCATGGCGATGGCCTCCACGATCCCCTCGTGAATAGGAGGAGGGAGGGGTATGTGGGCTCGCCTGGTCGGCTGTAGCCAACTGGGCCAAGGTCCACTAGGGGGAGGGTGTTTTCTTTTGTTTTCTTTAACCTTTTTTTTTCATTTTATTACACTCTATTTTTATTATTTTAGTGAGCAAAATAGTTTTACGAAGATATACAACTGGCACCATAAATTGGGTTACAAAATAACCCACAGCTACAAAAAGTTTTACACCTAAATAAAATAGTTTGATATTTTAGAAATTATAAAAGGCATTTATCTAAAAAATTATCTACTATTTTATTCATTCTCGGGCACTAAAACACTTTATAAAAAATGTTGGTTCACCACCATAATTAGTTATGGAATATTTGCCACACTTTGAACATTTTAGTTTGCATGTTTGACAAATTTGATTTTTGGACTTTAATTTGAAATTGAATTTGAATTGTGATTTGGATCAAGTGAAGATTAGCAACAGTAACGTGATGACATGGCACCAATAACAGGGGATTACTGTAGCATGACACTGGGGGTGTTACAAATCTTCTCCACTACAAGAAATCTCGTCCCGAGATTTAAGTGGTGGAGTAAGGGGGAAAGACTCGAGAAGGATGGAGCACAACACAAGATAGTTACCTGGGGACTATGTCAGTGAATGTGGCAAAGAGGCATCTCTCGAGTTGAAATTAAAGAAAGTCATCAGGAGCAAGGTAAGAAGGTGCAATAAGAAGCTTCAATCGGGTAGGCAATTGTTTGTTGCCTGAAACAGAGTGTGAAAGGGTTTCAGAGCGACGGGAATAAGTATTTTGTCTGGTACCAGAATTGGTGATCTCTTGGAAGGTGGCTCGTGAATTACATACGAGACCAAGCGTGAGGAAAACTTTTAGAAACAGGGGTATACATGAGAGTCAGGTTTCGATCCTGTGGAACTGTGGGTTATGGGCCCACCTTGTGTGTTCAGAGTAGGAAAAGTGGCGACATCTTGCACGGTCATGATAGCAAGGCATGTTAGAGAATAACCTGTTAGTTATGTTGGCAACAATGTTGGCACCAAGGGCGAGGGACGAAGAGAACCATTTTCCTGCTTGTTTGAATGAGGCGGACCATTAGGAAAAATTCTCATCCATCGGTGGTTACCAGAATGTCAACAGCAATGATAACAAGGTCTTACTGACAAATTGTACACCAAGGTGTTTTCATAAGCAGGGAACTATTACTGCTTAGATCATATAGATCACAAGAAAGGTTAAACAATACAATGGAAAGGAAAATGTGGTTATTAGTTTAACCAGACCAATGGAAAGGAAAAGGTGCTTATACAAAAGTAGTAGAGTATATGCTTCCCAAGAACAAACAGAGCATGATATACATGACATGACATCAAGTACTTGTCCATTTAGTTAATGGGGCAAGGAGAATCATGATGTTTACCCATACAGCGGTGTTTGGATAATTGATCAAGAAACATTTAGCATTGCGCTTCCAATGGTCTTGTTGATATACGGAGTACCATAGTCATGCTTCGAGATAGCAATAGCATGGTGTTTCGGGTAAGAGTTGGATCTAAAGATCACAAAGGATACAAAGGACCACTTCCAAGATTACCTTGAAATGTAAGGAATAACCAAACATGACCTGGTCTGTGTTGGTAGGAAGTCAAGGATGTCATCGATGATATTACAAACCATCGAGGGGCAGGGATGGTATTTCTAGCCATGAATTCAATTGACATCTCTAAAAAAGCCAAAGTGTTGACGGTGATCATGACAAATTTTGTTGAGAGACTCTATGAAGATGCCATCGAGTAGCGACGACATCAAGCAAAAGGAAGGATGAAGTGAAAGGCTATGAGAACCACGGATTCGACACAAGCTCGAGATCAAGCCTGTTGTTCGAGGTGAAATGATAAGATGAGGAAGATTGACGTAGGCTTAGCTCGTCGTCGGAAGTTGCTCCGGGCATAAGGACCAGGTAGCACAGTTCGATCAGGCTACAAATGATATGGGGGAGTATCATCCTAATAAGAATTCACAAGAGGTAGTGCAATGACACAATATCCTCGAGATAACAGGGGCAATACTTGTAGGTAGATCAGAATATAGGTTGGACAGGTGAAATGATCTACAAAAGACAAGCATTGTAACTTTTCCGGGATATGGAATCAAGGAGAAAATATGGTTGGAACCATGATTGCAAAGGATCAATTCACAGATACAAGATAAACTTATACCAAAGAAATAATTATTTTTACGAGCAGCTTCCATGATAAGTTCTACATCGCGTACATGGGCATGGACACAAAGTTCAAGGTCGACTCCCACTTCTTCAATGCATAACCTTTCGTTCACTTCTCGTCTTTGAAGAGTTGTAGAGTTGAAAATTTATCCAACGAAACGCGAGTAGATATATTCTGCATAACTTTCAATCCACACAGATTACGGAAGGCGTATGTTCAACCCATCGGGGCATCTTAGGAACATATACCTCAAATTGCAGGAGCAATGAACTCAAGCTCGAAAGCAGAGCAAGGTTGACAAAGCAGAGGATACCATTTACCAAAGGCATTATATATCCGGGAAAAGGGCTCGCAAGGTTATTGAATATGAAAGGCTTTGTCGGATAATAACCAAACAGAAAGATTATTTGGTTGGCAAAAGATCTGATGTGAGTATCGGTACTCAAATAGAAGAGGAAGAATGCAAAGGCGTCGGATTGTAGAAGCAAATGAATAATTCAGTGCTCAATTATAAGGGGTTTATGATTTCTAGAGCAAGGGATCAGAAGGAGACGCTCAGATCAAAAGATAAGTAAGTTGAATAGCCCTAGGGATAATTTGACGACAATTTGATCGGTCGAGAAACAACTCTTGGTCAAATGACGTCCAAGCCGGAAGGATGAATTCTATGATCCGACTGAGGATTGTGAGCATCCGCAACATATTGAATCAACAAACTCCAATGATAATGACAAATGATGCCAATAACATTACTATACTTATGGGATTTAACCATAATGCAAGCAAGCAAGAATTTCAAGAGCAATAAGTTGCTAAGGATTTTCGGAAGATCGAATTGGATTTCAAAGATTTTTGTGAAACACTCAAACAACTGGGGATGAAGAATCTTCAGTAATTGAGAGGAATTAATCATAGGGGTATTCATGTGGCAAAGAACTTCAAGGCAATTGCAGAAGGGGTTCTCGGGACAACGGAGAGTATTTCGGGGCATCTTTTAGAAACAAGAGAAACCAGGGACAAAGGTATGAACGACAACTGTATGTACTTATCCATAAGGATATATCGGTGGCAGGGAATTGCAAACGCGATGAGCACAAGTTATCGGGATAACATCGGAGAGTATCTTCGGAATCTTCTGGTGTAGCAGGTGATCATCTGTAATAAGGGGCTCTCCGGGAGGAAGTAGTTACGAGATCCTAATGTTAGAGTTAGCAAAATCATTTAACTCGAATGGAAGAGAGATCAGAGTCCCAGAGTATAGACGAGGAATAAAAGATCCTAATACCACCCAATTGGCGATGTGGGCCCGTAAGCCACACAGCCAAGTTAGTAAAATGGTTTTTGGTTTCTAGACTTAACTTCGGCCAAGGAGTTGGAAAGGGGGATCCTACAGGCAGTTGGCTCTAATACCAACTTGAGACGCCCTCGATTCAATCGTACACTAATCATACACGCAAATGTGTACGATCAAGATCAAAGACTCATGGGAAGACATCACAACACAACTCTAGACACAAATTAAAATAATACAAGCTTTATATTACAAGCCAGGGGCCTCGAGGGCTCGAATACATAAGCTCGAATACACAAGAGTCAGTGGAAGCAACAATATCTGAGTACACACATAAGTTAGACAAGTTTGCCTTAAGAAGGCTAGCACAAAGCAACACGATCGAAGAGGCAAGGCCTCCTGCCTGGGAGCCTCCTAACTACTCCTGGTCGTCGGCGGTCTCCACATAGTAGCAGGCATCGGCGGTGGCATCTGGCTCCTGGGCTCCGACATCTGGTTGCATCAACCGAAAAGAAGAAGAAAGGGGAAAAGGGGGAGCAAAGCAACCGTGAGTACTCATCCAAAGTACTCGCAAGCAAGGATCTACACTACATATGCAACATTATCAAAGGAAGGTTGTATATGTGGACTGGGCTGCAGAAATGCGAGCATAGAGAGAAGGCCTAGTCCTATCGAAGACTATCATCTTCTGGAAACCACCACCTTGCAGCAACAGGACGGAGTAGGGTAGCATAAAGTAAAGTAGTAGCAGTGTTATCAACCTCGGCCGGAGATCCTTTCTCGACTCCCTGCCAGAAAGCAATCCCAGAGCCATACTATCCAGTTATCATCACAATCCAATTCTCATCACCATCCAATTCTCATCACAAGTATCCAGTTCTAGTTGTATTGATCGGGATACAACTCCAAGTGTCCGTTACCATAGGACAGGCTATCGATAGATATTTTCTTCCCTGCATGGGTGCACCAACTTACCCACCACGCTCGATTAACTCCGACCGGACACACTTTCCTGGGTCATGCCCGGCCTCGGCTAAACAATACGCCGCAACCTAACCTAGGCTTAATAGAGAGGCCAGCACGCCGGACTAAACCTATGCCCCCAGGGGTCATGGGCCATCTCCTCGGGAACTCCTGCATGTTGCATTTGCGGCCGGTGAGCAGACCTAGCTACCTCCTTTAAAAAGGCAGGTGCTTACCAGTCCAACCCAGCGCACGCCGCTCAGTCGCTGACGTCTATTCAGCTTCGGCTGATGCATACGACGCAGAACGCCCATACAATGCCCACGTGATGGTTAGTGCTATCAGGCCAGAGGCCCCTTGGATCAAATATGCAAATCGTAGTGGATTAGGAACGCGCGGTAACAAGCAGAGACTCACGATAGATGTGACCCCGTTGCCCCATCTCGAGGACTTGCGGCAAGGGCTAGGAATGCCCGACCACGCCTCGTAATTATCTCGCGGGCACCCTCCAGGTCAACCCGTCTCCACATCACTCGCAATTAAGCTCGCGCGGGTACCCCTCAGGGCCGACCCGTCTTTCCAAGTAACAGTGGGAAAGTCCAAGTATCCGTGTGTCCAAACAGCATGGGGAAAACCCGAGGAATCACCCCCGGTGAATTCCACTTGATGTAATCATCAAGGTGAACGTAAGAGGAACCACCCCCGAGGTTCACACTTGAGGAGTTGCACGATAGAGTCGTATCGGAAGGGGTTAAGGCGGAATCACCCTCGATGACCACGACCGAATAGCTACACTATAGGGTTAATATCAGAAGTGCTATAGAGGTCTCACCCTCGGCACTCGATAGTAACCTAGTAGTGTCGAGCAACTAAGGGGAAAGTGATGTGCGGTGCCGGGGCCTGGTCTTCGATCCCGTTGATCGGGTCTTCAATGATGAAGCAGGGACAACAAGGACAAGGTGGGGGTCACTGATGGATCACTAACCAACCTATACTAAGCAGTTTAGGATAAGCAGGTAAGGTAACAATAAGCAGGTTACAAAAGCAGGCTATGCATTAGAATAGGAGCAAACAATAACAGTAGCAAAATCTAATGCAAGCATGAGAGAAGGAAATTGGCGATATCGGGATGATCAAAGGGGGGGCTTGCCTGGAAGCTCGGCAGAGAAGGAGGGGTCGTTGTCGACGTAGTCGAACGTAGTGGCACCAGCAACGACCTCGGTCCCGGTGTCTATTGGAGAGAAGAGGAGGGGAGAAACAATAAATAGAAAGCAAACATCGCACCACAAAGCATAACATGGTAATACGCGGTGCTACGTGTGACCTAACGTGGTACTAAGTGATACTGGCGAGGATGGCAAACATCCAGGAAAAAATTCCCGGTGTTTGACGTTTTTGGGCACATGAAACAAAGCAGGATTGTTGCATGTTCGCTATGCTAGGGATGTGTGGTGGACGAACACACTACGTATTCAGATTCGTCTCGTCGTTCTGAGCAACTTTCATATGTAAAACTTTTTCATCCGAGTTACGGATTATTTATTACGAATTTCTAAAGACTTTAGCATTATTTTGAAATTTATTATTAATTCAAAAAAAAATACTAAACGCTAAATGCACCCAGCACGGTGTACACAAATTGTACATAGTGACTGACAGGTGGGCCAGGGGGTCCCAGTTGACCAGTCAAGGTTTGACTGGTCAAAAGGGGTGGGGTCCCCCTGTCATTGACTGCTTAGACTAATTAATCCAGTTTTCAACTAATCATGCGATTAAACTAATTAATTACCTAATTAATTAATTAAGTATATATTTAATATAACATTTTTTAAACCCTCTTTTTTTAGAAAAACAAGGTTGGGGCGCTGGGGCCTGCTGGCAGTGGCACCAGGCCATGGGGCGGGTTATCGGGGCTGCGGACGTGTGTGCCGGGCGCCTGGGGCGCCCGACGAGGCGGACCCGGGCGGAGGCTGACAGGGCGCCGCAGGGCGCCGGCGAG
>NC_057797.1:217300857-217354078 GCF_018294505.1 Triticum aestivum
AAGGCCGGGCGGCGACGGCCACGCGGAGCCATGGGCGCATGCAGGGGCGTGGGTGCGGGGCCGCGGCGCAGACGGGGCGCGCGAGAGCGCTTGTGCGCATGCGGCACAAGCGACGACAGGCGGCGGTGGCGCGCGGGGAGGCAACGGTGGCCGCGGGCGGCAAGCGGGCGCATGCCGCCGCGGAGCAAAGAGACGAAGGAGGGGAGGCGTGGCGCGGTGGCGGTGGCCGGCTGCAGTGGCGCTCGCAAGCGAGCGGCGCGACATCCGCACGGGCTGCACAGAGCAGCGGGGCGAGCAGCAGGGTAAGAAGCAGTAGTAGCAGCAACAAGCGACAGGGCAGCGGGGCGCCGTCCGGGCGGACGCGCGGGCGACGGTCGACGCGGGCATGTGCGGGCATAAGGGCACAACTGCGGGAGAGGCAGAGCACGCGTGGGAGTATCGACCTCATTGTCATGGCGGTTGAAGTCCAGGGCGCGGCCAAACTATGACGAAAATAGAGGGGGGAAAGGCGGGGAAACGAGGAGAGGAGCTCACAATGAGCCTGTAGATGCATTTAGAGGGCTCGGGGGAGGCTTGTGGTAGCCGGAGTTGGAGAAGATTGACGGCGGAATCGATGGAGATGTGCCGGTGGTGGAGATTGATGCCGAGCACTTGCATCGATGGCGGAGAAAAACAGCTCACGGGCGGCGGCGTTGTGGCTCCCCATGCCAATCCATCAGTTACGGTCAAGGTGGTAGACGTCGACGGAGCTCCCGGACATATCCTCGCGGTGCGAGAAGGATGAAGAGCGAGCGAGCAAGGTCGGCCATGGCGATGGATGTTTCGGACATCGCCGAAATCGAGACTGAGGGCAAGAGGGGGGGTAAAGTTATTAGGGTTAGGGCATCGGGGAGGGGGTGCACGGGGTCTTGTAGGCGAGGGAGGCGCTGCGGATGCCTGCCGCGTGGCCGGTGGCCATGGCGATGGCCTCCACGATCCCCTCGTGAACACGAGGAGGGAGGGGTATGTGGGCTGGCCTGGTCGGCTGTAGCCAACTGGGCCAAGGTCCACTAGGGGGAGGGTGTTTTCTTTAACCTTTTTGTTTTTTTTAATTTTATTACGCTATATTTTTATTAGTTTAGTGAGCAAAATAGTTTTACTAAGATATACAACTGGCTCCATAAATTGGGTTACAAAATAACCCACATCTACAAAAAGTTTTACACCTAAATAAAATAGTTTGATATTTTAGAAATTATAAAAGGCATTTATCTAAAAAAATTACCTACTGTTTTATTCGTTCTAGGGCATTAAAACACTAAAATGTTGGTTCACCACCATAATTAGTTATGGAATATTTTCCACACTTTGAACATTTTAGTTTGCATGTTTGAGAAATTTGATTTTTGGACTTTAATTTGAAATTGAATTTGAATTGTGATTTGGATCAAGTGAAGATTAGCAACAGTAACGTGATGACATGGCACCATTAACAGGGGATTACTGTAGCATGACACTGGGGGTGTTACAGTGGTAGCACTATAAGATGATCTCTCACTAAATTTCAAGGTAAAAGTGTTCTCCCTGAGTATGCACCGTTGCTACAGTTCATCGTGCTGAGACATCACGTGATGATCGGGTGTGATAAGCTCTACGTTCACATACAACGGGTGCAAGCCAGTTTTGCACAAGCAGAATACTCAGGTTAAACTTGACGAGCCTAGCATATGCAGATATGGCCTCGGAACACTGAGACTGAAAGGTCGAGCATGACTCATATAGTAGATATGATCAACATAGTGATGTTCACCATTGAAAACTATTCTATCTCATGTGATGATCGGACATGGTTTAGTTGATATGGATCACGTGATCACTTAGATGATTATAGGGATGTCTATCTAAGTAAGAATTCTTAAGTAATATGATTAATTGAACTTTAATTTATCATGAACTTAGTACCTGATAGTATTTTGCATGTCTATGTTGTTGTAGATAAACGGCCCGTGCTGTTGTTCCTTTGAATTTTAATGTGTTACTAGAGAAAGCTAAGTTGAAAGATGATGGTAGCAATTACACGGACTGGGTCCATAACTTGAGGATTATCCTCATTGATGCACAGAAGAATTACGTCCTAAAAGCACCGCTGGGTGCCAAACCCATTGAAGGAGCAACGCCAGATGTTGTGTACACCTGGCAGAGCAAAGCTGATGACTACTCGATAGTTCAGTGTGCCATGCTTTATGGCTTAGAACCGGGACTTTAACAACGTTTTGAACGTCATGGATCATATGTGATTCTCTAGGAGTTGAAGTTAGTATTTCAAGCAAATGCCCGGATTGAGAGATATGAAGTCTCCAATAAATTCTACAGCTGCAAAATGGAGGAGAATAGTTATGTCAGTGAGCATATACTCAGAATGGCTGGGTACCAGAATCACTTGACTTAGCTGGGAGTTAATCTTCCAATTGATAGTGTCATTGACAAAGTTCTTCAATCACTGCCACCAAGCTACAAGAGCTTCATGATGAACTATAATATGCAAGGGATGGATAAGGCGATTCCCGGGCTCTTCGCAATGCTAAAAGCTGCAGAGGTAGAAATCAAGAAGGAGCATCAAGTGTTGATGGTCAACAAGACCACCAATTTCAAGAAAAAGGGTAAAGGGAAGAAGGGGAACTTCAAGAATAACGGCAAGCAAGTTGCTGCTTAAGTGAAGAAGCCCAAGTCTAGACCTAAGCCTGAGACTGAGTGCTTCTACTGCAAAGGGACTGGTCACTGGAAGCGGAATTGGCCCAAGTATTTGGCGGAGAAGAAGGATGGCAAAGTGAAAGGTATATTTGATATACATGTTATTGATGTGTACCTTACTAATGCTAGCAGTAGCACCTGGGTATTTGATACTGGTTATGTTGCTAATATTTTCAACTCGAAACAGGGGCTACGGATTAAGCGAAGATTGGCTAAGGACGAGGTGACGATGCGCGTGGGAAATGGTTCCAAAGTCGATGTGATCGCTGTGGGCACGCTACCTCTACATCTACCTTCGGGATTAGTTTTAGACCTGAATAATTGTAATTTGGTGCCAGCGTTAAGCATGAACATTATATCTGGATCTTATTTGATGCGAGGCAGTTATTCATTTAAATCAGAGAATAATGGTTGCTCTATTTATATGAATAATATCTTTTATGGTCATGCACCCTTGATGAGTGGTCTATTTTTACTGAATCTTGATAGTAGTGATACACATATTCATAGTATTGAAGCCAAAAGATATAAGTTTAATAATGATAGTGCAACTTATTTGTGGCACTACCGTTTAGGTCATATTGGTGTAAAGCGCATGAAGAAACTCCATGCTGATGGGCTTTTGGAATCACTTGATTATGAATCACTTCATGCTTGCGAACCATTCCTCATGGGCAAGATGACCAAGACTCCGTTCTCCGGGACAATGGAGCGAGCAACAGACTTGTTGGAAATAATACATACTGATGTATGCGGTCAGATGAGTGTTGATGCTCGCGGCGGGTATCGTTATTTTCTAACCTTCATAGATGATTTGAGAAGATATGGGTATATCTACTTGATGAAACATAAGTCTGAAACATATGAAAAGTTCAAAGAATTTTAGAGTGAAGTGGAAAATCATTGTAACAAGAAAATAAAGTTTCTACGATCTGATCGTGGAGGAGAATATTTGAGTTATGAGTTTGGTCTTCATTTGAAACAATGTGGAATAGTTTCGCAACTCATGCCACCCGGAACACCACAGCGTAATGGTGTGTTTGTAGGGGAACGCAGTAATTTCAACAAAATTCCTACGCACACGCAAGATCATGTTGATGCATAGCAACGAGAGGGGAGAGTATCGTCTATGTACCCTCGTAGAACGTAAGCGGAAGCATTATGACAACGTGGTTGATGCAGTCATACGTCTACACGATCGACCGATCTAGTACCGAAGATATGGCACCTCCGCGATCTGCACACATTCGGCTCAGTGACGTCCCGTGAGCTCACGATCCAGTAGAGCTTCGAGGGAGAGCTTTGCCAGCACGACGGCGATGATGTTGCTACCAGAATAGGGCATCGCCTAAGCACTGCTACGATATTACCCGAGGTGGATTATGGTGGAGGGGGCACCACACACGGCTAAAGATCAATGATAAACTTGTGTGTCTATGGGGTGCCCCCTGGCCACGTACATAAAGGATGGAGGGAGGAGGAGGCCGGCCGTCATCAGGCGCACCCAAAGTGTGGAGTCCTACTAGGACTCCCTAGTCCTAGTAGGATTCCACCTCCTACATGGAATAGGAAAAAGGGAAGGGAGAAGGAGAAGGAAGGAAGGGGGCACCCCCTTTCCCTAGTCCAATTCGGACCAGTCCATGGGGAAGGGGCACGACCACCCTTGAGGTCTTTCTCTCTTTTCCCGTATGGCCCATTAAGGCCCAATACGAATTCCCGTAACTCTCCGGTACTCCGAAAAATACTTGAATCACTCGGAACCTTTCCGATGTCCGAATATAGCCTTCCAATATCGATCTTTACATCACGACCATTTCGAGACTCCTCGTCATGTCCTCGATCTCATCCGGGACTCCGAACAAACTTCGGTCATCAAATCACATAACTCATAATACAAATCATCACAGAACGTTAAGTGTGCGGACCCTACTAGTTCGAGAACTATGTAGACATGACTGAGACACATCTCCGGTCAATAACCAATAGCGGAACCTGGATGCTCATATTGGCTGCTACATATTCTACGAAGATCTTAACGGTCAAACCGCATAACAACATAAGTTGTTCCCTTTGTCATCGGTATGTTACTTGCCCGAGATTCGATCGTCGATATCTCAATACCTAGTTCAATCTCGTTACCGGCAAGTCTCTTTACTCGTTCCGTAATGCAACATCCCGTAATTAACTCATTAGTCACATTGCTTGCAAGGCTTACAGTGATGTGCATTACCGAGAGGGCCCAGAGATAACTCTCCGACAATCGGAGTGTCAAATCCTAATCTCGATCTATGCCAACTCAACAAACACCACTGGGACACCTGTAGAACACCTTTATAATCACCCAGTTACGTTGTGACATTTGGTAGCACACAAAGTGTTCCTCCAGCATTCGGGAGTTGCATGATCTCAAAGTCATAGCACATGTATAAGTTATGGAGAAAGCAATAGCAACAAACTAAATGATCATCGTGCAAAGCAAACAGTTGGGTCAAGTCAATCACATCATTCTCTAACGATGTGATCTCGTTAATCAAATGACAACTCATGTCTATGGTTAGGAAACATAACTATCATTGATTCAACGAGCTAGTCAAGTAGAGGCATACTAGTGACATTCTGTTTGTCTATGTATTCACACATGTACTAAGTTTCCGCTTAGTGCAATTCTAGCATGAATAATAAACATTTATCATGATATAAGGAAATATAAATAACAACTTTATTATTGCCTCTAGGGCATATTTCATTCAGTCTCGCACTTGCACTAGAGCCAATAATCTAGTTCACATTGTCATGTGATTTAACACCAATAGTTCACATCTCCATGTGACTAACACCCAAAGGGTTTACTAGAGTCAATAATCTAGTTCACACCGCTATGTGATTAACACCCAAAGAGTGATCATGTTTTGCTTGTGAGAGAAATTTAGTCAATGGTTCTGCCACATTCAGAGCCATATGTATTTTCCAAATTTTCTATGTCTACAATGCTTTGCATGGAGCTACTCTAGCTAATTGCTCCCACTTTCGATATGTATCTAGATTGAGACTTAGAGTCATCCAGATCGGTGTCAATGCTTGCATCGACGTAACTCTTTAGGACGAACTCTTTGTCACCTCCATAACCGAGAAACATTTCCTTATTCCACTAAGGATATTTTTTACTGTTGTCCAGTGATCCACTCTTGGATCACTATTGTACCCTCTTGCCAAACTTATGGTGAGGTACACAATAGGTCTGGTACACAGCATAGCATACTTTATAGAACCTATGACTGAGGCATAGGGAATGATTTTTCATTCTCTTTCTATTTTCTGCCGTGGTTGGGTTTTGAGTCTTTACTCAGCTTCACACCTTGCAACACAGGCAAGAACTCCTTCTTTGACTTTTCCATTTTGAACTACTTCAAAATCTTGTCAAGGTATGTACTCATTGAAAATATATCAAGTGTCTTGATCTATCTCAATAGATCTTGATGCTCAATACGTAAGTAGCTTCATTGAGGACTTTCTTTGAAAAACTCTTTTCAAACACTCCTTTATGCTTTCCAGAAAATTCTACATTATTTCTGATCAACAATATGTCATTCACATATACTTATCAGAAATGATGTAGTGCAACCACTCACTTTCTTGTAAATACAGGCTTCACTGCAAGTCTGTATAAAGCCATATGCTTTGATCACTTTATCAAAGTCTCTATTCCAACTCCGAGATGCTTGCACTAGTCCATAGATGGATCGCTCGAGCTTGCACACTTTGTTAGCACCTTTAGGATTGACAAAACCTTCTTGTTGCATCATATACAACTATTCTTTAAGAAATCCATTAAGGAACGCAGTTTTGACATCCATTTTCCAGATTCCATAAAATGTGGCAATTGCTAACATGATTCGGACAGACTTAAGCATCGCTACGAATGAGAAAATCTCACCGTAGTCAACATCTTGAACTTGTCGAAAACCTTTTGCGACAATTCGAGCTTTGTAGATAGTAACACTACTATCAGTGTCCGTGTTCCTCTTTAAAATCCATTTATTCTTAATGGCTCACCGATCAATGGGCAAGTCAATCAAAGTCCATACTTTGTTCTAATACATGGATCTCATCTCAGATTTCATGGCTTCAAGCCATTTCGTAGAATCTAGGCTCATCATCTCTTCCTCATAGTTCGTAGGTTTGTCATGGTCAAGTAACATGACCTCTAGAACAGGATTACCATACCACTCTGGTGCAGAACGTATTCTGGTTGACCTGCGAGGTTCGGTAGTAACTTGATCCGAAGTTTCATGATCATCATCATTAACTTCCTCACTAATTGGTGTAGGAATCACTAGAACTGATTTCTATGATGAACTAATTTCCAATTCGGGAGAAGGTACAATTACCTCATCAAGTTTTACATTCCTCCCAATCACTTCTTTCGAGAGAAACTTCTTCTCTAGAAAGAATTCATTCTTAGCAATGAATATCTTGCCTTCGGATCTGTGATAGAAGGTGTACCCAACAATTTCCTTTGGGTATCCTATGAAGACGCATTTTTCCGATTTGGGTTCAAGCTTATAAGGTTGAAACTTTTTCACATAAGCATCATAGCCCCAAACTTTAAGAAACGACAACTTAGGTTTCTAGGCAAACCATAGTTCATATGGTGTCGTCTCAACGGATTAGATGGTGCCCTATTTAACGTGAATGTAGATGTCTCTAATGCATAACCCCAAAACGATAGTGGTAAATTGGTAAGAGACATCATAGATTTCACTATATCCAATAAAGTAAGGTTATGACGTTCGGACACACCATTATGTTGCGGTGTTCCAGGTGGCATGAATTTGTGAAACTATTCCACATTGTTTTAGTTGAAGACCAAACTCGTAACTCAAATATTCGTCTCCATGATTAGATTGTAGAAACTTTATTTTCTGTTTATGATGATTTTCCACTTAACTCTGAAATTCTTTGAACTTTTCAAATGTTTCAGACTTATGTTTCATCAAGTATATATACCCATATCTTCTCAAATCATCTGTGAAGGTTAGAAAATAATGATACCCGCCGTGAGCCTCAACATTAACCATACCGCATACATCAGTATGTATTATTTCCAATAAGTCAGTTGCTCGCTCCATTGTTCCGGAGAATGGAGTCTTAGTCATCTTGCCCATGAGGCATGGTTCGCAAGCATCATATGATTCATAATCAAGTGATTCCAAAAGCCCATCAGCATGGAGTTTCTTCATGCGCTTTATACCAATATGACCTAAACGACAGTGCCACATATAAGTTGCACTATCAATATTAACTTTGCATCTTTTGGCTACAATATTATGAATATGTGTATTACTACGATCGAGATTCAATAAACCATTCACCTTGGGTGTATGACCTCAGAAGGTTTTATTCATGTAAATAGAATAACAATTATCCTTGACTTAAATGAATAACCATATTGCAATAAACACGATCCAATCATATTATGCTCTACGCAAACACCAAATAACATTTATTTTAGGTTCAACACTAACCCCGAAGGTAAAGGGAGTGTGCGGTGGTGATCTTATCAACCTTGGAATCACTTCCAACTCGCATCATCACCTTGCCCTTAACTAGTCTTTGTTTATTTTGCAACTCCCGTTTCGAGTTACTACTCTTAGTAACTGAACCAATATCAAATATTGAGGCGTTGTTATAAACACAAGTAAAGTACACATCAATAACATGTATATCAAATATATACTTTTGTTCATTTTGCCATCCTTCTTATTCGCCAAGTATCTAGGGAGTTCTACTTCCAGTGACCATTTCCTTTGCAGTAGAAGCACTCAATTCCAGGCTTGGGTCTAGCTTTGAGCTTCTTCATGGGAGTAGCAACTTGCTTGATATTCTTCTTTGAAGTTCCTCTTTCTCTCCCTTTGCCCTTTTCATGAAACCAGTGGTCTTGTTAACCATCAACACTTGATGCTATTTCTTGATTTCTACCTTCGCCGATTTCAGCATCGCGAAGAGCTTGGGAATTACTTTTGTTATCCCTTGCATACTATAGTTCATCACTAAGTTCTAGTAACTTGGTGATAGTGACTAGAGAACTTTGTCAATTACTATCTTATTTGGAAGATTAACTCCCACTTGATTCAAGCAATTGTAGTACCCAGACAATCTGAGCACATGCTCACTAGTTGAGCTATTCTCCTCCATCTTGTAGGCAAAGTACTGTCAGAGGTCTTCTACCTCTTGACACGTGCATGAGTATGAAATACCAATTTCAACTCTTAGAACATCTTATATGCTCTGTGGCGTTCAAAACGTTTTTGAAGTCCCGGTTCTAAGCCGTAAAGCATGGTGCACTAAACTATCAAGTAGTCATCATACCGAGCTTTACCAAACATTCATAATGTCTGTATCTGCTCCTGCAATAGGTCCGTCACCTAGCGGTGCATCAAGGACATAATTCTTCTGTGCAGCAATGAGGATAATCCTCATATCACGGACCTAGTCCGCATCATTGCTACTATCATCTTTCAACATAGTTTTTCTCTAGGAACATATCAAAAATAAACAGGGAGCTACATTGCAAACTATTGATCTACAACATAGTTATGCAAATACTATCAGTACTAAGTTCATGATAAATTAAAGTTAAATTGATCATATTACTTAAGAACTCCCACTTAGATAAACATCCCTCTAGTCATCTAAATGAGCATGTAATCCAAATCAACTAAACCATGCCCGATCATCACGTGAGATGGAGTAGTTTTCAATGTTGATCATGTCTACTATATGATTCGCGCTCGACCTTTCGGTCTCCAGTGTTCCGAGGCCATATCTGCATATGCTAGGCTCGTTAAGTTTAACCCGAGTATTCCGCATGTGCAAAACTGGCTTGCACCCATTTTATGTGAATGTAGAGGTTATCACACCCGACCATCACATGGTGTCTCGACATGATGAACTGTCGCAACGGTGCATACTCAGAAAGAACACTTATACCTTGAAATTTAGTGAGAGATCATCTTATAATGCTATCGCCGAACTAAGCAAAATAAGATGCATAAAGGATAAACATCACATGCAATCAATATAAGTGATATGATATGGCCATCATCATCTTGTGCTTTTGATCTCCATCTCCAAAGCACCGTCATGATCACCAGCTTGACACCTTGATCTCCATCAAAGCATCGTTGTCGTCTCGCCAACTATTGCTTCTACGACTATCGCTACCGCTAAGTGATAAAGTAAAGCAATTACATGGCGATTGCATTTCATACGATAAAATGACAACCATATGGCTCCTGCCAGTTGCCGATAACTGTGTTACAAAACATGATCATCTCATACAATAAAATTTAGCATCATGTCTTGACCATATCACATCACAACATGCCCTGCAAAAACAAGTTAGACGCCCTCTACTTTGTTGTTGCAAGTTTTACGTGGCTGCTATGGGCTGAGCAAGAACCGTTCTTACCTATGCATAAAAAAACCACAACATGGTATAGTGATTGCTTTTTTATCTTCAGAAAGAACCTTGTTCATTAAATCCGATTCAACTAAAGTTGGAGAAACTAACACCCACCAGCCACCTATGTGCGAAGCACGTCGGTAGAACCAGTCTCGCGTAACCATACGCGTAATGTCGGTCTGGGCAGCTTCATCCAACAATACCGCTGAATCAAGAAACAACTAGTGACGGCAAGCAATATGTATATACCCATGCCCACAATTCCTTTTTGTTCTACTCGTGCATATAACATCTACGCATAAACCTGGCTCGGATGCCACTGTTGTGGAACGCAGTAATTTCAAACATTTCCTACGCACACGCAAGATTATGGTGATGCATAGCAATGAGAGGGGAGAGTATCGTCTACGTACCCTTGTAGACCGTAAGCGGAAGCGTTATGATAATGCGGTAGACGTAGTCCTACGTCTTCACGATTGACCTATCTAGTACCGAAGATACGACACCTCCGCGATCTACACACGTTCGGCTCGGTGATGTCCCACGAACTCACGATCCAGTAGAGCTTCGAGGGAGAGCTTCGTCAGCACGACGGTGTGATGACGGTGATGATGTTGCTACTGGAATAGGGCTTCGCCTAAGCACCACTACAATATTACCGAGGTGGATTATGGTGGAGGGGGCACCGCACACGGCTAAAGATCAATGATCAACTTGTGTGTCTATGGGGTGCCCCCTGGCCACATATATAAAGGATGGAGGGAGGAGGAGGCCGGCCCTCATAGGGCGCGCCCAAAGTGTGGAGTCCTACTAGTACTCCGTAGTCCTAGTAGGATTCCACCTCCTACATGGAATAGGAGAAAGGGAAGGGAGAAGGAGAAGGAAGGAAGGGGGCGCCCCCTTTCCCTAGTCCAATTCGGACCAGTCCATGGGGAAGGGGCGCGGCCACCCTTGAGGTCTTTCTCTCTTTTCTCGTATGGCCCATTAAGGCCCAATACAAATTCCCATAACTCGCCGGTACTCCAAAAAATACCTAAATCACTCGAAACATTTCCGATATCTGAATATAGCCTTCCAATATCGATCTTTACATCTCGACCATTTCAAGACTCCTCGTCATGTCCCCGATCTAATCCGGGACTCCGAACAAACTTCGGTCATCAAATCACATAACTCATAATACAAATCATCACAGAACATTAAGCGTGCGGACCCTACGGGTTCGAGAACTATGTAGACATGACCGAGACACATCTCCGGTCAATAACCAATAGCGGAACCTGGATGTTCATATTGGCTCCTACATATTCTACGAAGATCTTTATCGATCAAACCGCATAACGACATATGTTGTTCCCTTTGTCATCGGTATGTTACTTGCCCGAGATTCGATCGTCAGTATCTCAATACCTAGTTCAATCTCATTACCGGCAAGTCTCTTTACTCGTTCCGTAATGCAACATCTTGTAATTAACTCATTAGTCACATTGCTTGCAAGTGTAAGTGCATCTAGTGCCACCCTAGTTGGTTTTGGAGTATTGACGACAAACCTCGTTGAGCGACTAATGTGTTTGTGAGAATTGCAGGATAACACAGGTAGTAGTCCCTCAATGATTCGGTTTTCCTACTGGAGATGGCCCCTAAAAATGTATGAAGACATTGAAGACAAAGGTGGTATGTGAAGATATTCACATTGAAGACTATGACAAGAGAAGACATTGAGTGAATACTATGGAGCGCGAAGACTTAGTTGTTTCGTTGTTTCCTTTTCTTATTTGAGTCATAGGAACCACCGTACTGTTAAGTGGGGTCCCAGTGAACAAAGTCAGAGTGACTGAAGTGATGCTTAACCAATATCCTATGTCTTCGAGATAAGACAATGAGAGCAAATCTTATCCAGAGCTGGATGAGTCAGCTTTACTTGTACCCCAAGTAAAGTTGCCGCGTGTGTTTGAATCTGACCGTTGGAACATGTGTCAGTTCCTTAGCGACCCAGGGTCATTTCGGACAAATCAGGTCGGGTTGCCTAGTGGCTATAAATATCCCACCCCCTACACCATAAATTTGTTGGATGCTCAGAGTTAGTGCACGACTTTTGTCATTTGAGAGCAACCCACCTCGAAGCCTTTGAGACAGAAATCCTTGCGAGAACAAAGCCCTAAACACCCAGAGCCAAAGAGTGTTAGGCATCACTGAAGTCTTCCTGTCTGTGTGATTTGAAGACTTGTTACACTTGAGGACTGTGAATCCTCCAACCGGTTAGGCATCGCGTTCCGAGCATCCAAGAGTCATTATGGATCGCCGGTGAACGAAGTTTGTGAAGGTTTGGAAGTCTCCCTTGAAGACTTACCAAAGTGATTGGGCGAGGACTGGGTGTCCTTAGCTCAAGGGGAATAAGGTGAAGACACTGTCTTCTGAGTTAAATCTCAACCTCCCTAACTAGACGTATAGTTGTCACAGCAACTGGAACTGGTCCAACAAATCCTTGTCTTCAACGAGGAACTGGTTCTATCCTTCCCATCTCTTTATTCACAGTTGGTCCTTGTGAAGTCATTGCCTATTTGCATTATCTATTTGTCTTCACTGTGTGACTGCTTGTTCTGATTGGCTTCATACTGTCTTCCATCCTGATCCATACTGCCTACCTGCTATTAGTCTTTGTGCTTTCACTTCATTGAATACTTGACTATGGCTTGCCTAGTGTAGTCTACCTTCCGCTGCATGTTAATAGGTACATTTCTATCGATTGTCTTTGAAACTTCCATGTTTTGAAGACTTTCATAAAATTCTCCTATTCACCCCCCCCTCTAGTTGATCACTAGCACTTTCAATTGGTATCAGAGTAAGGTACTCCCTTGTTTTGTGTGATTCGGTTTAACCACATGGAGTTTTAGCTATGTTGACTGCAGGGATAATCAAAGTCTCCGCTCCGTGCCCCGTCTTCGATGGAACTGAATATCCCTACTAGAAGAATAAGATGCGCATGCATCTTGAAGCCGTTGATGTCGACCTCTGGTATGTCATCAAGAACGGCATCCCCAAGGTTGGTGAAGGTGTCACCGCTGCTCATGTCAAGAAGTTCATTCAACTGGACTCCACTGCCAAGAACATCATCTGTGGTCATCTGACCAAAGGGCAGTATGGTCGTGGGAGTGCTCTGGAAACATCTAAGCTAGTCTGGGACTGGCTCTCCAAGGTCAACGAAGGCGTCTCAACCCAGAGAGATCAAAGGAACAGTGTCCTTCGCAACCCCTTCAACCGCTTCAAGAGAAATGACAATGAGAATGTTCAGCTCACGTTTGATCGCCTTATTGACATCACAAATGAGCTCCAAGCTCTCGGCGCCTCTGAGATCACCAAGCATGAAATGATCAAGACACTCCTGAGATCACTTGACAGCTCGTTTGACACCCTAGCCCTGATGATTCTAGAATGCCCTGACTTCAAGAGACTCGATCCGTCTGACATACTTGAAAGGCTCAACACACATGAGTTTCAGCTTTCTGAGAAAAGAGATATCTATGGTCCCAACTATGGCCGAACTCGTGCCTTGAAGGCAAAATTTGTTTCCTCATCCGAAGAAGAATCTGATGCAGTTCGGATGATCCTGAAGACATTGGAAGAGAGCTTGCTATGCTTGTGAAGAAGTTCCAAAAATTCACCAGGAAGAAAGGCTTCAGAAAGGCTTCACGATCCAGCTCAAGGAATGATGAAGCTTCTGCTCATGACTACAAGAAGAGAACATGCCACAAGTGCAAGAAACCTGGTCACTACATCTCTGAGTGTCTGAAGTGGGACAATGAGAACAACAACAAGAAGAAGAGCAATGAATATGATTCTGACAACAAGAAGAAGAAGAAATACTCAAAGTCTTCTTCCAAGTCTTCCTCAAAGTCTTCATCACACAAGAAGAGCTCATCTGGCAAGGATCGTGCATTTTTTGGCAAGGAAATGGATTCAGAGGAGGAGTCTGCTTCTGAGGAGCCAGAGGTGGAGTCTGAGGAGGAGTCCGATTTTGGTGTTGCAAGTCTGGCTACAACCTACGTTGCCAAGTCCATCTTCAACACTGAAGACAATGACTTTGTCACCGACGCCGATGCTAATGACAAGGACAACTTTGCTCCCACCTATTGCTTCATGGCACGCAGTGCCAAGGGTATGACACCAGCTGCTTCAGAATGGATTATTGATAGTGGATGTACTAATCACATGACTGGCGAACGAAGTCTTCTCATGGACTCAACCTTACGTCCATCTGACAAAAGTCACATCACATTTGTTGATACTGGTAAAAGCAAGGTATTGGGTCTAGGTAGAGTTGCAATCTCAAAGGATCAGCACATGGATAAAGTGATGCTTGTTGAATCCCTTGGTTTCAACTTAATGTCTATCTCAATGCTTTGCGATTTGAACATGATTGTGATATATCGTTGCCTTGTTCTAATGGAATCTGACAAGTCTCTAGTCTTTGAAGGGTATCAGAAAGATGATTTGTACATGGTAGATTTCTCAGCAGGACCGCAACTTGCCGTATGTCTTTTTGCAAAAGCTCCAGAGTGCTGGCTCTGGCATCGGAGGCTAGGGCATGCTGGCATGAGGAACTTGTATACTCTTGCAAAGAAGAAGCACGTCATAGGCATCGAAGGCGTCAAGTTCAAGAAGGATCACTTATGTGGTGCCTGCGAAGCTAGAAAGATGACGAGGGCCAAGCATCCCTCGAAGACAATCATGACAACGACTCAACCCTTCGAACTGCTACACATGGACCTCTTCAGCCCTACTCACTACTCTACTCTTACTACTACTGCTTGTCTCTATGGCTTCGTCATTGTTGATGAATATTCAAGATATACATGGGTGCATATAATCCTCTACAAGACTGAAGTGCAGGATGTCTTCAGACGCTTCGCAAATCGAGCCATGAACAACTATGGCGTCAAGATCAAGTACATCAAAAGCGACAATGTCACTGAATTCAAGAACACCGGCCTCGACACTTATCTCGATACATTGGGCATCATTCATGAGTTCTCAGCTCCATACACGCCGCAGTAGAATGGCATCATAGAACTCAAGAACAGAACACTCATTGAGATGGCTCGGACGATGCTCAATGAATACAAGACACCAAGAAAGTTCTGGCCTGAAGCTATTGATACTTCATGCCATGTCATCAACCGTGTTTATCTTCACAAGCTTCTGAAGAAAACATCCTATGAACTCCTCACTGGTAAGAAGTCAAATGTCAGTTACTTCAGAGTATTTGGTGCTAGGTGCTGGATCAAGGATCCACATCACACTTGAAAATTTGCACCGAAAGCACATGAAGGTTTTATGCTTGGTTACGGAAAGGATTCGCACTCCTACAGAGTCTTCAACCTCTTTCGCTATAAAGTGGTTGAAACTGTGGATGTGCGGTTCGATGAGACTAGCGGCTCGCAAAGAGAGCACCTGCCAAATGTGCTAGATGAAATTCCACCCAGCGAATCCATCAAGCTTATGGGAACTGGAGAAATCATACCGTCTGAAGTACAGCCTGAAGAGGAACTTATCATCTCTGCACCTAATCAACCTGAAGACAATGCTCAGCCTGAAGACAATCCTTCAAACGATGACAATGATCAGCAAGAGCAAAATCTTCGTTTAGTTCATCCTCGTGTTGCAAATGAAGTACATATTGAGAAGATAATTGATAGCATCAATGCACCTGGTCCACTCACTCGTTTAAGGGCAACACAACTAGCAAATTTCTGTGGGCACTTTGCATTCGTCTCAATATCTGAACCCAAGAAAGTTGACGAAGCCTTCATGGAACCTGAATGGATTCAAGCTATGCAAGAAGAGCTTCAACAGTTCGAGCTGAATAATGTATGGGAACTGGTCAAGCATCCTGATCCTCGTAAACACAATACCATAGGCACTAAATGGATATATCGCAACACGCAAGATGAGCATGGTCAAGTTGTCAGAAACAAGGCTCGTCTTGTTGCTCAAGGATACACTCAAGTTGAAGGAATTGACTTCGATGAAACATTTGCTCATGTGGCTAGGCTTGAAGCTATACGCATACTGCTAGCCTATGCAAATCATCACAACATCCTTCTGTATCAAATGGATGTGAAGAGCGCCTTTCTCAATGGCAAGATTGAAGAAGAAGTGTATGTTGCACAACCGCCTGGTTTTGAAGATCCAAAACATCCTCACATGGTTTACAAGATCAACAAGGCACTGTATGGCCTCAAACAAGCCCCTCGTTCTTGGTATGACACACTCAAAGACTTCCTGAAGAGCAAAGGCTTCAAACCTGGTTCCCTGGATCCCACACTCTTCACGAAGACATATGATGGTGAACTGTTTATGTGCCAAATATATGTGGATGACATTATCTTCGGCTGCACTAATTAGAAATACAATGATGAGTTTGGATACATGATGCAAGAGCAATATCAGATGTCCATGATGGGTGAGCTGAAGTTCTTCCTTGGTCTTGAAATACGGCAGTAACGCAACAGCATCTTCATATCTCAAGAGAAATACCTCAAAGATTGCCTAAAGAAGTTTGGAATGCAAGACTGCAAAGGTTATACGACGCCAATGCCTACCAAGAGTCATCTGGATTTTGACGCCAATGGTAAAGAGTTCGATCAAAAGGTATACCGCTCCATGATTGGTTCTTTGCATTATTTATGTGCATCTAGGACAGATAGCATGCTTAGTGTTTGCATGTGTGCACGATTCCAAGCGGCACCAAAGGAATCGCATCACTTAGCTGTGAAGCGAATTCTTCGATATTTGGCTTACACCCCAACACTAGGATTATGGTATCCAAAGGGCTCAGAGTTTGATCTAGTTGGATTCTCGGATGCTGATTATGCTGGTGACAAGGTGGATCGCAAGTCTACATCAGGCACATGTCACTTTCTGGGACGATCACTTGTGTGTTGGTCTTCAAAGAAGCATAACTGTGTATCTCTCTCTGCTACTGAATCTAAATACATTGCTGCTGGATCTTGCTGCGCTCAGCTTCTATGGATGAAGCAAACACTCAAAGACTATGGCATTCATCTGAAGCAAGTGCCACTCTACTACGACAATGAAAGCGCCATCAAGATCACCAACAACCCAGTTCAGCACTCGAAGACAAAGCACATTTAGATCCGTCATCACTTTCTCAGAGATCATGTCATGAAGGAAGACATTGATATCATTCACGTCAACACTGAAGAGCAACTGGCTGATATCTTCACAAAGCCCTTGGATAAGAAAAGGTTTTGCAAGTTGCGGTGTGAGCTAAATATCTTGGAATCCTCAAATGTCCTGTGATCATGCACACATCCTAATACTTATGCATGTTGATGTCTTAGATGTGCAACACACGAAGTAACGTATATCTTCAACTAATGAAGACTTACACTCTAAGTGTGAATACATTAATGCGGAATTTGACTTTGGAGCGCTACGATAATTGTGTGCCGTGTCTAGGTCTAATACTTCCTATACGGTGGGTAACGCCACCACCAAACTTTTGTTTGGAGTATTTTCTGTTGGCGTCACATTTGCAAAGTCTTCGCATTTGGTTTGTCTTCAATATTAACACGGTCTCATGTTTATCTTCACTATATTGATTTGGTCTTATTTAGATATATTCATATGATTGCGTTCTGTCCTCTACAGCATTCATTTATAGCTATGTCTTCTCGTTGAATCTTTTGAACTAAGTGAATGTGATCGGACCCTAACCTTTCTATGCTCCCATCTCAAATCTATCCATCCAAATCATATGCATTCTATTGAAACTGTCGAATGTCTTCGCTGCGTCCTTGTCAGTAGAAGATACAGAGACAATCATTAAGTCTGTTTTAAATGCTCAATCCTTTTTGCCTGAAACCCGGAGAAGCGGGAACGACCACCCGAAAATCTAGGCGTACATGGGAACGTGGAACAACCTCCGATGTGTTGCATAATCGCCACATGTCTTTTAGATGTGAACCGCCAGGGGCACCTGCGTAATAACGCTGCATCGTCCATGTCCTTATAAATACTCACCACACCCCAGTCATTATATCTTCTTCCACTTCTCTTCCTCGCACAAACCCTAGCGCCACCACTAGCCCTCGACGATGTCGGCGACGAAGCGCTTAGCTGCCACGACCTCACCGACGCCGTCATCACGCCAGTCGCGGACATCGTCTTCTCCGTCGTCGCCGTAGGTGTCCTCCGTTGCCAAGTTAGGGCACGGAAGATCGAACTGCTCGGCCTCATCTCCTACTCTGTCTAGCAGTTCCTTGAGTGGTAAATAAAAACTATTTTTACAGTCTTTTTGATCCGATAGATTCACCATTTTCAACCACAAGTGGTTTCTGTTGCTACAAAGTTGGATCTATCCTGTTCTGCATCTCATAGCATGCCTAGTATGTTCACTTATGCTTCACAAAGTAGTTAGATTCCTCACTTGTACTTATTCGTGGATTCGTACAAATCTGGAACCAACTCTCTACATATGAGTGAATGTCTTCGCGCTATGAGGTCAATGCCTTCTGAGCTGATTTATCTTCAAAAATCTTCAAAGAATACATATGACCTCTTCCCCTTCCCTCGCACCTCTAATGTTGTCACGGGTACATGTTCGTGGGAGAATCCCTTGGTTCTCATAGTCTGCATTCATTTGCATAGTTCTTACAACATCACATAAATTCTCCTGAAGCCAGTTCCTGTCTGACCAGTAGACGGAAGACTTTGATAGTGTTGAAGCCTTTCAGTCTAAACTTCATGGCAACAGAAAAATCAGTCAGGAAGGGTGGCAGACAGCACCATGAAAACACTGCTAAGGACCTGCCACCGGATCTCTATGAGTTATACAAGTCAGATCCAGAAGAGACCTATGGAGAACGCAAGAACCGAATCCAATGGATTTGAAGCATTGGGCAGAGGAATGGTTCAAGTACAGATTTGTCACCGACGAATATGCTGAAAAGAATGCCATCAAGGGCCCCTAGGGAGATATTATATACAAAGGTCTTCAGCCCAAGTCGAAGTCCAAAGCTATTGCTCAAGGCTTCTACCCCTACATGATTCGTGGACCTCAGCCTGCTAATGCCGACCCATCCTCTCTGTTATGGTGTCGTGAAGATAATCTCTTTAAGTGCAACTTCCAGTTTGCCAAAACTTCTGCCAAAGAGAACAGAAGTTACTAGGGTTGGACTTCAACCCCGGTCCCTCTGCTCCTCGTGCTGACGGGACACGCGGTGCTGAACCCAATCTAGTTGGGCCCTTCTACAACTTAGTAGGACTCATCACTCACATCCAGGTTCAAGGGGCAGCCGTGGATCACTCTGCAGATGACGCTGATTCTGACGAAGCGCCTGCACCACCAAAGCCTGTGAAGCAAAAGAAACCAAAGGCTTCAAAGCCCTCCTCTACACCAAAGGTCTCAGGGGCGTAGCCTATGGCCACTGCACCTCCTGACACCAATGTGCAGTCTGAAGATCTCTCTCGCATCTCCAAGTCTGACAAGTTGAAAAAGCCCATGCAACCAACTGGTCAAGCATTGACCCCTGCTGCTGTTTTGAGAAACGAAAATGACGCCATTGATTTGTCTAGAGACGATGATCTTGGTGATGATGCTCTTGAGCAATTGATAAAGAGCAAGCAAGAGGCCTAAATCTTCAATGATCTTCCCCTCTTTGATGTGGAGATTCTGTACAAGTTTATTGATGAGTGGTTTGACAGCCCAGATCTCAGTTTTGATGATCTTTAGCTCCCAATTGGCCTCAATGTCTCCTTCCACAGAGCCATTGCTCCTGAGCTGGCTCTTGCACAGAAGATTGTTGAGCTGAAGCACAAGATTGATTATGAAAAGGCTCAGTTCAAGAAGTACATGGCCAAGCTCAATGTTGAAGACATTCAAAACTTCAAGGTCATGATGCATGAGCTCAAGGAGGCGTTCCACAAGAAACAAGAAGAAGCAAAAGGTTCTCGTGAGCGCATGAAGAATCTTGCTGCCAAATGTGTTCAAGGCTACAATGAAGCTGAAAAGCGCAAGGCTTTGGGGCGACCAGGCATCGACCCCAGAATGGCTGCCAAGAAGAAGAAGAAGCCAGTTGTGGCCCAACCAGAAGCATCAAGGCAGGAAGAACCTCGCATTGTCTTCCCGGCCAGTATGACTGGCTCGAAGCCTAAGGTCCCCACAGTGGCTTCGGAACTCAAGAAAACAAGGGCACTAAAGCCGAATCCCGCAAGCGCAAGACCAAGCACACCACTGACGACGCTTCGCCAACCAAGAAGAGAAAGACAAAGAAGAGAGACCGGGCTGCTCCCACAGAGCCCCTTGTTGTCGAGCCAATCTCAGTGGCTCGTCCTACGTCTAAACATCGTGAGCGTCGTTTGGTAGTTCATGAGCCTGCTTCCACAGAGGCTCCTAAATCTGAAGACACTCCAGCTGTTGACCCCACCGCAGCTGAAGACATTAGTCATCAAGACAATGTTGAAGATGATGAAGTCCTTCCTCAGATCGAACACAATGTGGTATCATCGCCTGTTCTCACGAACAGCGAACTCATCAGCATTGGTCGTCCATTGACGCCAATTGCTCAGGATGACTCATGGGCTGATCACCCTCAAGAATCCCCTCGTGATGAAGAAACACTAGTTACTCCCCCAACCCAGGTCACCACTCCGGTGATTGACAATGAAGACCTTGAGGCCCAACCAACTCCATCTCCACAGGCGGCGCCAGCATTTCACAAGCTTCGCAAAGGACCAAGGCCACAGGTCACATTGTCAAGTGTTCCAGAAGGAGAAGAGCGCCAATTCGTTTCACGCGAAGTCTTTCCTGAAGCCTCTCCTACTGCGAACATCCCTAAATCTGAAGCCAAAACGGCTGAAGATATTGCGGCTGCATCAGCCGATGACCAAGAAGAAGAACCAAGAGATGAAGAAAGAGTTGCTTCACCCCCGTCCAATCCTGAAGTTGTTCTCGAGGAGAACGTGTCTGACCCTCCAACTCCTGAAGTGGAGATTACCAATACTGAGGAAGCCACCAACACTGAAGCCAATGACGTTGTCATGGCTGAAGCTAATGTGGCGCCTGAAGCTAATGTGGTGCCAGATGTCACTGCACCTGAAGCTAATGCTGCACCTGATGCAAATCTGCAGCTTGAAGCCAATGCCTCTGCTCCTGTACCACCTCCTAGGCCACACACCATCGAGCAAGCATATGATCGTGGTCAGCTTGTTACTGTTCGCTAGCCAATTCTGGTTCCTCCGCCTGCTCCCGGACCTCAATTTGACTATCATGTGGAGCACAGGCCTCAGGTCTAGAAGCCAAAGCCAAGGCTACCACAGTTTCCAGGTACTGCAATGTCACCAGGATCGTTTAATCTGGATGTCTTCAAGGCACACAACACATTCTTTGACAGTGACAAGAACCCCTACACGAGGCCAAGAATCTCCTCAGATTGATTCTGGAGTTATCAGCAACGCAGCTACTATTCTTGCATCTTATACAATCAGGGGCGCATTTTCCCTCATATGCATCTAGACTGTGAAGCCATTGCTGGATCGCCTTGCCTTGAAGAAGCTCTTGACTGCTTCCGTGATGTGGGTCTGCTCAACTTTGTGACTGCCAAGGAACACTGGAATGAAGAACTTCTGCTTCAATTCTATGCTACCCTCCACATTTGTGGATACAACAGGGATCCAAAGACTTGGATCCTTGAGTGGATGACGGGCGATGTTCATCATGAAGCTAAAGCCCAATACATCATTGAGCTTAGAGCCCTGCCCACTCCTGGCGAATATTATGAACCAGGTTGTCAGCAACACCAGAATGCTTTGGAGAGCATTTTCCAGCAGCCAGAGCCTAACATGAGCCAAATGCTGAGCATGATGAAGCCTCTGCCACGCGACGTTGAATACCCAACGGAATTCTTTGTCGAAGACCTAGAGTATCTACCCCGCACCATTTACCATATCATCAGGAAAACTCTATGGCCTGTCAAAGGACATTCATCTGCAGGGAAGCTTGAAGAAGCAATGAAGACTTTGGTTTTCTATATCTTCAATGGCATCAGCTTTAATGCTCAAGACTTCTTCATCGGGCAGTTGGCTGCATCTGGCTCTGATATCTTTGGTCTGAAGTTCTATGCTCCATGGGTAATGCGCCTTATCAAGCTTCACTCTGCTTTCAACTATCAGCCATCTGCGCGCAATCATCTCATGTTCTTGCTAGAGGTTGATCTGTCTATTGAAGCTATTTACCCAGAGCCTGCAAAGGAGCCAGTTTATCTTCACAATGTTGATCGTCAAAGCTTCAGCCAGCCCATTGAAGGAGTTCAGGCCTTCTCTCGTGTTTATCCTTTGGCTGGCAACACACATGCCCCTCACACCCAAACTGAAGCCACTGCAAGCACCATTGCCCAAAGGCCTCAGAAGCGATCTCGTGTTCATAATGACCGAGAGCTTCTCATCGCTCTACATCAGAAACAAGATAAGCATCATGACTGGCTCAAGCGTCAGATGCAAAGCCTCTTGGTGGATGTCAATCGCATTCGCAATCTTGCCACCAAGAATGCCTTTGTTACACATGAAACCTGTGGGAGATCTTGGAAGAGCTTGGCATTACTCTATGTTGAAGCTGATCTGCAAGACGATGGCTTCACAGAAAGATTCAAATTTGACTCAACTCCTCCAAGGAATGCTCACTTGTGTCGGACTCCCTCACTTCAAGACTCTGACTATTCCTCCTTAGCTGCAACGGTGAATGCCAGAGTCATAGATGATCAAGATGACGCTACTGCACCAAGTTCTTCCGCACCACTGAACCTCAACGATGACTGTCGGTGTCAAAACCGGCGGATCTCGGGTAGGGGGTCCCAAACTATGCGTCTAGGCCAGATGGTAACAGGAGGCAAGGGACACGAAGTTTTACCCAGGTTCGGGCCCTCTCGATGGAGGTAAAACCCTACGTCCTGCTTGATTAATATTGATGATATGGGTAGTACAAGAGTAGATCTACCACGAGATCAGAGAGGCTAAACCCTAGAAGCTAGCCTATGGTATGATTGTTGATGTGTGTGTTGTCCTACGGACTAAAACCCTCCGGTTTATATAGACATCGGATAGGGTTAGGGTTACATAGAGTCGGTTACAATGGTAGGAGATCTGAATATCTGTATCGCCAAGCTTGCCTTCCACGCCAAGGAAAGTCCCTTCCGGACACGGGACAAAGTCTTCAATCTTGTATCTTCATAGTCCAGGAGTCCGGCTGAGGTATAGGCCGGCCTTCCGGACACCCCCTAATCCAGGACTCCTTCAGTAGCCCCTGAACCAGGCTTCAATGACGACGAGTCCGGCGCGCAGATTGTCTTCGGCATTGCAAGGCGGGTTCCTCCTCCAAGTACTTCATAGAAGATTTTGAACACAAAGATAGTGTCCGGCTCTGCAAAATAAGTTTCCACATATTTCCATAGAGAGAATAATAATATTTACACAAATCTAATCTGCTGACGTATTCTGTAGTGTGACACACCACGGCCAAGCCTTTATCCGAGTCGTTTAATTATCCCACCTCAGCGCGTCATGCGAGGCGGTTTCCTTGGCACGTCTTGTCAAAGCAGAGATCGTGTCCCCTTATTCCGGGAATCTCATCAATACGCATGTGGGTAACCCAACCGCTTCTAGGACTCCTAGATCATAGGCAAGTCCAAACGGACACGGAGAGGACGCTTGATATTCACCCTCTTTATAAAGGGACAAGGCTTTTATTTTTTTGCTCCCGTGCTCAATCGAATCCTTCCCCCGCCTCAAGCTCAAACGCCCAAAGCTCAGGCCAGGTGCTCCGAACCTTCAGTCATGTTCGGATCTAGCCTTCAAGGCTGATGGGTGCCTTCCTCCATCACGGAAGAAGACATCAAAAAGTTGAGGGAGGCCAGATATCTGACCATCGAGATTTTGCATCGGCTGCCTCCCCAGGGGCAGGCCGTCCCTTCCCCCGAACCCAACAAGAGTGTCGTGTTCGTCTCCCACTTCCTCTGAGGTCTAGGCCTTGCTTTGGATTCTTTTGTCAAGGGCTTGATGTTTTACTACGGGCTAGATTTCCATGATCTAGCTCCGGACTCCTTTCTTCATATCCTGACATTTATTATCGTGTGCGAGGCCTTCCTCTGGGTTACCCCTCACTTTGGCTTATGGCTCAAGACCTTTGAAGTAAAGTTGAAGATGATCGAGGGGCAACATGCGGCGTGTGGAGGTGCCTCAGTACACAAGATGACGGGAGCTCCATGGCCCAAAGGTTCCATTCCAGAGGTGTCTGAATTTTGGCAATAGGAGTGGTTCTACATCACGGCTCCTAGAAGTGCCAAGTGGGCGGCCGCCCCTGTTTTCCGCCCGGGCCCTCCACCACAACTGATGTCATGGATTAGCAGAGGATTGAGCTGGGGTCCAGCCAAGGACGTGCCTATACTGCAAAGCCGCATTCAAGATCTCTTCAATAGAGATGTCAGTTTGGTTGCGGTAACACAAGTTATGCTGGTTCGTCAAGTCCAGCCTTGCAAACGCCGGCCCCTTCGTTTGTGGGAGTTCAATCCCGAGGGACCGCGTGCCATTCAAAATTTCCTCGGCCTGACGCACGAGGGGATGTACAAGTCATTCTTCGGACCTCAGGTAGAGTGTCCGAAAATTATCGAGGACGTGGGCCTGAGCAGTAACCGCGCCGCCGAACAGGTAAGGAATCTTCCAGCCGAACATACTGTCTCTTATTTGTTACGAATTTATTTCTGAGAGTTCGCTTTTCGATCAGGACTGGCTAACAAAGGCGAAGTTGATTCGGTGTTCGGCCCCCCTCCCTGAGGGTTTGGAAAATCCGGTGCTGGAAAAGATGCTCCAGATCGCACCTTGCCCGGAGCCTTTGAAGGAAGATACCGTGGAGGATAATAAGGGCGGACGCGGGCCCCCAACGCTGCCCATTCTAACCGAGGGAGCGAGTGTCTCTATGAAGGAAGACGATCGGAAGAGGAAAAGGACCGCGCCCAGGAATTCGAAAGCAGAAGCTTCCAAATGAGAGAAGAAGTCTCCCACAGAGGGTCCTACCTCAGGGGGTGTTGTTGCCGCACAAAGTCCGCGGGGGGATCAATTCTCCCACGAGTCGTGAGTGACCCGAAATACTTTAATAGTACAAATATGCCATCTTTTTCTTCTGAGAAAATAACCACCGCATATATCTTTGCAGTTCGGGCCTTAGCCCCTCTCAAATGAGCTCGTCTTCGAGGGATCTTCTTCCAGAGATGATGGAGAGAGAAACGCCTCCTCCGGACTCCTCCGCTCCAGAAGCGGGCGACCCTGAAGTGTCGTCGCGGAGGGCCTCTCCGAGTCCGGTGAGGCCAGAAGATAGTCCCGCTGACCCCCGAAGCTCCCAGTGTCCGGCTCCCGAAGAGAGCAGACAAAAGAATCCGGCACCGTCCAGTGTGCGATCGGATGTTCTGAGGGAGTTGGTGGGGCGAGCGGCCATCTCAGATGAACACCGTGTGCTGATGAATACGGTGATGGAGAGAATCTCATCCGCCGAAAGCGGATTGCATAAAGCTTTTATGAGTCTACTGACAGGCTTTGAGGTACGTAAAAGAATATATGATAGTCCTGCACATGCTAGGTGTGCCCTGTGTAGGTAGTAGCCCTTGAGACTCTGGTTGTCGTCGGAAACGACGGCGACCAGAGGATCATATTCCTAGGTAATAACCATACTGCCTCTATGTGCAGGTGATGGAAGCTCCGGTGGCTAGCCGGACTAGCGAATTTGCCCGTTTAGAACGGCAGTTGGATGCGGCAGACGCCGACATCGAGCTTGCTAACAAGAGGCTTGACGAGGCACAGGGTAAGTGTCATTATCTGGTAAACGCCACATAGGAAGAGCAGCATGATGCCAGTATCTTTAATATGTTGTGACTGCAGATGGAGCTGCCACTGTTGAAGCCTTGCGGGCAGAACTTGCCCGAGCCAAGGAACAAGCGAGGTTGGGTAATGCGGCTGCTTTGAAGGCGGCCGAAGAGTTGCAAGCCGAGAAGGCCGCTCATGGCGAGAGCCGAGATAAGATGGCCAAGATGGCCATAGAATTAAAAGTCGTCGTCGACCGTTGCCGGGTTCTTGAGAAGGAAAACCAGGCGAAGGCATCGAACCTTGAGAAGGCTGCTGCAACGGGAAAAGACCTCCGCTCTACTATGAGGGCAAAGAAGGAGGAGCTGCGTGAAGCCGGGGATATTGTAGCTGGGAAATCCTTTATGTTGCGGAGGAAGTTTGGAGATCCACGGTATGCCCCTCTGGATCGGCTATGGAGTTCGGAGGATGTGTATATGGATTTGGCAGCGAGCGCTGCCGATGCGGCCAAGTGCTTCCAGGGTCAGACGGACCGTGAAGTAGACCAGCTGTTTTGGAGACAATTCCATTCTCCCGAGCGTCCGCTTTCATTGTCTGACCAATTAGCCGAATGGGCCGAACTAAATAGGTTGTCCGGACTCTCCATGAGGTCCGTGGTGGATCAGCTATGGCCAGAAAGGTCAAAACCGAACAGCTATTTCAGCTTGGTGCAGCAGTTCCTTGACGTGGCGCCGCGCATTAATGCGATGAAGAGGTCGGCGTGCATAGAGGGTGCACGGATGGCCTTTGTCCGTGTTAAAGCAAACTGGGCGGATATGAATGCTACCACTGTTGCAGCGCGGGATTTGTCCATAGGTCGAAGGGCTGCTGAGCACTACTTTGAAGAAGTTCTTGAGGGTGCTCGTTTGATAGAGACCCAGTGCTCAAAAAATATTATATTTGAGTGATATGTAATCTCATTGTAAGCGAAATGATTTTATAAATTTTCATAAGGCTATTTTTATACTTTTGCCTGAAAGTAATATGATGCCTCCTGGGCAGCCGTTTATGTATACATGTGTATAACCTGAAAGATTGCAGTCATCGGCTTCAACCCCCACGCATATAATGCGGAGGTGTTCGCAGAAACACGCGTTCACACTTAACCCAATGTCTTGGTCCTATTAAGGAGGTGATAGCGGAGCGAGCGAGGCAACTAGATAGCCCCTGGTGGCTCCGCACTCTCCCGATCCCGGGGTGCGTACATGCCTGGCCGAAAAACGGCCCTTCGTTAAGGCGGAGGAATTCTAACATTCCCATGGGTCATCGAGTGGTTGACCAGTCTCACACTATATCATGACAGTCAGTTTTCGGCTTTCTCTACTGAGGTGCTCATCCGGATGAACCAGGGCACAATCGCAGTAGTTCTCCTGGTGCTACCTTAGCCGGTAAAGCGGAACGTAAGGCACCAAAACACAGGAGCCGGGCAAACCCAACATTTGACCAAAGACAATGATTCAGAGCTGATGCATATAGGGCCAAACTCGCGACGCCGAACACTCCCTAAGGTATTCGGTCTTTGTGGTATAAACCGGGCCTAAAGAATGGCCTTTGTAAGAAGCCCCTTGTGTCCAGGTACGTGCATTGTTCTAGCGTGGCCACATGCCAAGACGTCAGCATCCTTCTCAACGGTGGATATGTATCAACAAGAGACAGTAAAAAAGGTTTACGCAGGGTCTTAATCTAAAAGGAATCCTTGGGGCGGGTCCCTGCTACACGTCTGCGCCTCTGTCTCCGTTGTGCCGTATCCTGGACGAGTGTAGCACGATGATCGTCTGTAAAAGAGAGGAATTTAGGTGAAAAGGTTGTCGTGCAAAAAGATAGTTTTCTAAAGAAACCATGTGTAATTCAAGATGAGAAGAAATTGCCACTTGTCTATGCGTGTTGATCCCCTTGTATTGACAAATAGGGGTGTGACCGTTTATTCGGTATAAGTAGCGGCGCCGGACTCGATTAGTTGTGTCTGAGGTCTTGACGACCTATTGGACGCTTTCTGGTCCGGGCGCCTTTAGTGTGCGGCTGCCATGGCAGCCTCACTCTCTTCGGCGTGCAGAGATCGCTTGATATTTCCGTGCACTGTAATGATGCCATGTGGACCGGGCATCTTGAGTGTGAGGGAGGCGTAGTGTGGTATTGCATTAAAGCGAGCGAAAGCTTCGCGTCCGAGTAGTGCTTGATAGCCACTTTGAAACGGAGCGATGTGGAAAGTTAAATGCTCGTGACGGAAGTTATCGAGGGAGCCGAATATAACTTGTAGTAGGAGGGAGCCTGTACAACGAGCCCCTGGTCCCGGCGTTACTCCTTTAAAGGTAGTGTTGCTATGGCGAATTTGTGTTGGGTCTAACCCCATACCACGGATTGTATCCAGATATATTAGGTTTAGGCTGCTGCCGCCGTCCATCAAGACTCGTGTGAAGTGATATCCGCAAATTACTGGGTCTAATACCAGGGCATCCCATCCTGCGTGTCGGATCCTTGCTGAGTAATCGCGATGGTCGAAAGTGATCGGTTGAGATGACCAGTGGCAGGACTTCGCGGTAACAGATACTTGGGTATATTTTCCTGGGAGTGCCGCGTTGTTTTTTCCCTTGATCACGTGTAACATGTTTACCGTTTTGACTTCGGGTGGAAATTTCTTTTGTTCCCTCGTGTCTTGCTTGGGAGGTTCGTCCTCATCTTCACTTGGTGTATCCTCCCCCTTGTGTACGGCGTTGAGCTTGCCGGACTGCTTGAAGACCCAACATTCTCTGTGGGTATGATTAGCAGGTTTGCTAGGGGTACTATGGATCTGACATACTTGGTCCAGAATTTTATTGAGGCTGGACATTTCATCCCTGGTGCCTTTAGGGGGCGGCTTTTGACCTAGCCGAGAGACTTTGAATCCGGCGTTTACTGCCGTGCCCTTCGTGTTGTCTTCTTTATTCCAGCGTTTGTTATTGCTGTTGTGCCATGATTTCCCGTTTCCATCTTTGACTTCAGATGTACTGGGATCGCTGGTGCTGCATCTGGCTAGCCAGCTGTCCTCACCCGCGCAAAAGCGGTTCATGAAGTTTGTTAATGCGGCCGTTCTCGGCTTATTTTGGCCGAGGTGTCTGGCAAGCCATTCATCATGGACGCTATGCTTGAAAGCCGCTAAGGCTTCGGCGTCCGGACAGTCGACAATCTGGTCCTTTTTAGTAAGAAACCTATTCCAAAGCTTTCGGGCTGACTCTCCAGGCTGTTGAGTTATATGACTCAGATCGTCCGCATCCAGAGGTCGGATGTAAGTCCCTTGAAAATTTTCCCGAAAGGCGTCTTCGAGCTCTTCCCAACTTCCAATGGAGCTTTCGGGGAGGCTTTTGAGCCAGTGACGAGTTGGCCCTTTGAGCTTGAGGGGTAAGTACTTGATGGCGTGGAGATCATCTCCTCGAGCCATATGGATATGAAGGATGTAGTCCTCAATCCAGACCCCAAGGTCTGTTGTTCCGTTGTATGCCTCTATGTTTACGGGCTTGAACCCCTCTGGAAATTCATGGTCCAGCACCTCATCGGTGAAACGCAGGGGGTGTGCGGCACCCCTGTAGCTGGGTGTGCCGCGTCATTCGGATGTTTGTTTTGTTGCATTGTATGCCGGGGCGCGCTTGCGTGGTCCATAGATGGATCTTGTTGCGCCGTCCTTTGGGTGCGAGCCCTCGCATGGGTCGCGTGTTGTATTGTGAGCGGCGTTGTATGCCGTTCTGTGTTGGTAGAGGGGTCATCTATCCGACCAGGTGGCTGCTTTGATATTTGGTTGTGGGGGGTCTGAGGCCTCCTCATCGAATTCGGGTAGCAGTTTCCGCTTTGGGTAGCTCTTGGAGGGGCGATTGTCGCCGTACCTTGCTGCAGTGTTGAGTATTTTGCTCCATCTGAATTGGAGTGTGTTTTGCACGGCCTTGAGCCTTCGCTTCTGCTTTTTAAGGCTCCTCGCGGTGGCAACGAGCCTTTTACAGGCATTCTGCTGCTCCGGGTGCCTGTCCGACGTTATGTCGTCCGGACCATTATCCTTGATAGGATTTGTTTGTTCAGTTTGATTATCCGGATTTTCGTTGTCTAGCAGCGGTTCGCCCTGCTCCAGCGCTGGGTCTGCGTGATCGCTATTTCTGTCGAGGCGGGAATCGGGGCAGCGCTTGCGTCGCCGCTTTGACTGCTTTTTGAGGGAACAATCCTTCGGTGCGTCCTTCCTCTCCTCGTCGTCATCTTTTGGTGCGTCCGCCATGTATACGTCGTATGACGAGGTGGCGTCCCAGGGTTCAATAGGCGCTGGTTTTTCATCGTCTCCTTCATCGGCATCCATACCGTCAATGTCGTCGGAGTCGAAGTCGAGCATGTCGGTTAAATCGTCGACAATGGCTACCAAGTGGGTGGTGGGTGGGCTTTGAATTTCTTCATCGTCCGCATCCCAATCTTGCTGACCGTAGTCCGGCCAGGGCTCCCTTGATAAAGAGAGAGACTTTAATGTCTTCAGATTATCGCCGAAAGGCGAGTGCTGAAAGATGTCTGCGGCAGTAGACTTCATGATCAGCGCCCGATCGGATTCGATCGGCAGGGGCGCGAGGGGTTCGGAGTTCGGAGAGGAGTCCGGCTCCTTGGAGTCATGAGTCTCGCGGAGTGCGGGGCTGGTGTTCGGCTTGATTGCCATTGGGATCACAGCCACCGAGGCGGTGTGCGGCACCCCATCCTCGATCGGCGCCGTTGGCTCCGAATCAAGGGTCGAAGTCGATGCGGGTGCGGCCTCCAGTGCACCGTTCGGCGGCAGAGCTAGATCATGCTCATCGTGACAGTGCGGCGTGCTCGGCAGTGGCTCAAATCCGTCGAAGATCAAGTCCCCGCGGATATCAGCCATGTAGTTTAAACTTCCAAATCTGACCTGACGGCCAGGGGCATAGCTTTCGACCTGCTCTAAATGGGCAAGTGAATTGGCCCATAGTGCAAAGCCGCCGAAGACGAAGATCTGTCCGGGGAGGAAGGTCTCACCCTAGACTGCATCGCTATTGATGATCGTAGGAGCCATCGAGCCTGATGGTGACGACATAGAGGAACTCTCAATGAAAGCACCAATGTCGGTGTCAAAACCGGCGGATCTCGGGTAGGGGGTCCCGAACTGTGCGTCTAGGCCGGATGGTAACGGGAGGCAAGGGACATGAAGTTTTACCCAGGTTCGGGCCCTCTCTATGGAGGTAAAACCCTACGTCCTGCTTGATTAATATTGACGATATGGGTAGTACAAGAGTAGATCTACCACGAGATCAGAGAGGCTAAACCCTAGAAGCTAGCCTATGGTATGATTGTTGATGTGTATGTTGTCCTACGAACTAAAACCCTCCGGTTTATATAGACACCGGATAGGGTTAGGGTTACATAGAGTCGGTTACAATGGTAGGAGATTTGAATATCCGTATCGCCAAGCTAGCCTTCCACGCCAAGGAAAGTCCCTTCCGGACACGGGATGAAGTCTTCAATCTTGTATCTTCATAGTCCAGGAGTCCGGCTGAAGGTATAGGCCGGCCATCCGAACACCCCCTAATCCAGGACTCCCTCAATGACCCTGCTGCTTCACCTACTCCTCATGGGAACGAGTAGAAGCTCTATGTCTTCAAACCTTTTTGGTCATTACTGACAAAAGGGGGAGAAGCATATGAGTTGATAGTCTTCAAGCGAGTCCATATGGTGGTTGCTTTACTTCTACTACATTTGCCAAGTGCTTGCAACTCTCGCTTTTGAAACATTTGGTTCGTTTTGAGTTGTAACACTTAAACTTGATGGTCGCCTGCTACCTTTTTGACACTATGTGATGTGATGATAAATTCCGCATGTGCAACGATAAATTCCGCACAAAGTCATCTTGCAGACGTCCATTTTTCATTATGCATGTCATTATCTTTGTTATATCCTTTCATGCATGATGAATTGTCTTCATAAGTAAAAGAGGAGCTCCACAAGTACAACCTGCCATATGCATTTGCATTCAAATGCAAAATATTTATATGCACATCTTCAGGGGGAGCCTTTCTGCTACTTACGAAGACAATGTCTAAATCCTTTACAATTTCACATACCTTTATCCCCGTTGAAAACTTCAACCAGTTTGTCATCAATCACCAAAAAGGGGGAGATTGTAAGTGCATCTAGTGCCACCCCTAGTTGGTTTTGGAGTATTGACGACAAACCTGATTGAGGTACTAATGTGTTTGTGAGAATTGCAGGATAACACAGGTAGTAGTCCCTCAATGATTCGATTTTCCTACCGGAGATGACCCCTAAAAATGTATGAAGACATTGAAGACAAAGGTGGTATGTGAAGATATTCACATTGAAGACTATGACAAGAGAAGACATTGAGTGAAGACTATGGAGCGCGAAGACTTAGTTGTTTCATTGTTTCCTTTTCTTCTTTGAGTCATAGGAACCACCGTACTGTTAAGTGGGGTCCCAGTGAACAAAGTCAGAGTGACTAAAGTGATGCTTAACCAATATCCTATGTCTTCGAGCGAAGACAATGAGAGCAAATCTTATCCAGAGATGGATGAGTCAGCTTTACTTGTAGCCCAAGTAAAGTTGTCGCGTGTGTTTGAATCTCACCATTGGAACACGTGTCAGTTCCTTAGTGACCGAGTGTCATTTCAGACAAATCAGGTCGGGTTGCCTAGTGGCTATAAATAGCCCACCCCCTACACCATAAATTGGTTGGCTGCTCAGAGTTAGTGCACGACTTTTGTCGTTTGAGAGCAACCCACCTCGAAGCCTTTGAGAGAGAAAGCCTTGCGAGGACAAAGCCCTAAACACCCATGGCCAAAGAGTGTTAGGCATCACTGAAGTCTTCCTGTCTGTGTGATCTGAAGACTTGTTACACTTGCGGACTGTGAATCCTCCAGCCGGTTAGGCATCGCGTTCTGAGCATCCAAGAGTCATTGTTGATCGCCGGTGAACGAAATCTGTGAAGGTTTGGAAGTCTCCCTTGAAGACTTACCAGAGTGATTGGGAGAGGACTGTGTGTCCTTAGCTCAAGGGGAATAAGGTGAAGACACGGTCTTCTGAGTTAAATCTCAGCCTCCCTAACCAGACGTACAGTTGTCACAGCAACTGGAACTGGTCCAACAAATCATTGTCTATCCTTCCCATCTCTTTATTCACAGTTGGTCCTTGTGAAGTCATTGCATGTTTGCATTATCTATTTGTCTTCACTGTGTGACTGCTTGTTCTGATTGGCTTCATACTGTCTTCCATCCTGATCCATACTGCCTAGCTGATATTAGTCTTTGTGCTTTCACTTCATTGAATACTTGACTATGGCTTGCCTAGTGTAGTCTACCTTCCGCTGCATGTTAATAGGTTCATTTCTATCGATTGTCTTCGAAACTTCCATGTTTTGAAGACTTCCATAAAAATCGCCTATTCACCCCCCTCTAGTCAATCACTAGCACTTTCAGCAATGCTTATAGTGATGTGCATTACTGAGAGGGCCCAGAGATACCTCTCCGACAATCGGAGTGACGAATCCTAATCTCGATCTATGCCAACTCAACAAACACCATCGAAGACACCTGTAGAGCACCTTTATAATCACCCAGTTATGTTGTGACATTTGGTAGAACACAAAGTGTTCCTCCGGCATTCAGGAGTTGCATGATCTCATAGTCATAGGACCATGTATAAGTTATGGAGAAAGCAATAGCAACAAACTAAACGATAATCGTGCTAAGCTAACGGTTCGGTCAAGTAAATCACATCATTCTCTAATGATGTGATCTCGTTAATCAAATGACAACTCATGTCTATGGTTAGGAATCATAACCATCATTGATTCAACGAGCTAGTCAAGTAGAGGCATACTAGTGACATTTTGTTTGTCTATGTATTCACACATGTACTAAGTTTCCGGTTAATACAATTCTAGCATGAATAGTAAACATTTACAATGATATAAGGAAATATAAATAACAACTTTATTATTTCCTCTAGGGCATATTTCCTTCAGTGTTCGAACGTCGTAATCAAACTTTATTAGATATGGTGCGATCTATGATGTCTCACTAATTTACCGCTATCGTTTTGGGGTTATGCTTTAGAGATGGCTGCATTCACGTTAAATAGGGCACCATCTAAATCCATTGAGACGACACCTTATGAACTGTGGTTTGGCAAGAAACCCAAGTTGTCATTTCTTAAAGTTTGGGGCTATGATGCTTATGTGAAAAAGCTTCAACCTGATAAGCTCGAACCAAAATCGGAGAAATGTGTCTTCATAGGATACCCAAAGGAAACTGTTGGGTACACCTTATATCACAAATCCAAAGGCAAGATATTCATTGCTAAGAATGGATCCTTTCTAGAGAAGGAGTTTCTCTCGAAAGAAGTGAGTGTGAGGAAAGTAGAACTTGACGAGGTAATTGTACCTACTCCCTTATTGGAAAGTAGTTCAACACAGAAATCAGTTCCAGTGATTCCTACGCCAGTAAGTGAGGAAGCTAACGATGATGATCATGAAACTTGTGATCAAGTTACTACCAAACCTCGTAGGTCAACCAGAGTAAGATCCGCACCAAAGTGGTACGGTAATCCTGTTCTGGAGGTCATGTTACTTGACCATGATGAACCTACGAACTATGAGGATAATGAGCCCAAATTCCGCAAAATGTCTTGAGGCCATGAAATCCGAGATGGGGTCCATGTATGAGAACAAAGTATGGACTTTGGTTGACTTGCCCAATGATCGGCAAGCCATAGAGAATAAATGGATCTTCAAGAAGAAGGCTGATGCTGACGGTAATGTTACTGTCTACAAAGCTCGACTTGTTGCGAAAGGTTTTCAACAAGTTCAAGGAGTTGAGTACGATGAGACCTTCTCACCCGTAGCGATGCTTAATTTGGTCCGAATCATGTTAGCAATTGCCGCATTTTATGATTATGAAATTTGGCAAATGGATGTCAAAACTGCATTCCTTAATGGATATCTTAAATAAGAGTTGTATATGATGCAACCAGAAGGTTTTGTCGATCCAAAAGGTGCTAACAATGTGTGCAAGCTCCAGTGATCCATTTATGGACTGGTGCAAGCCTCTCGGAGTTGGAATACACACTTCGATAGTGTGATCAAAGCATGTGGTTTTGTAGAGACTTTTGGAGAAGCCTGTATTTACAAGAAAGTGAGTGGGATCTCTATAGCATTTCTGATATTATATGTAGATGACATATTGTTGATCGGAAATGATACTGAAGGATACTTGAATAAGAATTTTTCAATGGAAGACCTCGGTGAAGCTGCTTATATATTGGGCATCAAGATCTATAGAGATAGATCAAAACGCTTAATTGGACTTTCACAAAGCACATAGCTTGATAAAGTTTTGAAGAAGTTCAAAATGGATCAAGCAAAGAAAAGGTTTCTTGCCTGTGTTACAAGGTGTGAAGTTGAGTCAGACTCAATGCCCAACCACTACAGAAGATAGAGAGAAAATGAAAGGCATTCCCTATGCTTTAGCCATAGGTTCTATCATGTATGCAATGTTGTGTACCAGACCTGATGTGTGCCTTGCTATTAGTTTAGCAGGGAGGTACCAAAGTAATCTAGGAGTGGGTCACTGGACAGCGGTCAAGAACATCCTGAAAATACCTGAAAAGGACTAAGGATATGTTTCTCGTTTATGGAGGTGACAAAGGGGTCGTCGTAAACGGTTACGTCGATGCAAACTTTGACACTGATCCGGATGACTCTAAGTCACAAACCGTATACGTATTTTTATTGAATGGTGGAGCTGTCAATTGGTGCAGTTCCAAGCAGAGCGTCTTGGCGGGATCTACGTGTGAAGCAGAGTACATAGCTGCTTCGGAAGCAGCAAATGAAGGTGAGGGAGTCCTGGATTAGGGGGTGTTCGGGTAGCTGGACTATACCTTCAGCCGGACTCCAGGACTATGAAGATACAAGATTGAAGACTTCGTCCCGTGTCCGGATGGGACTTTCCTTGGCGTGGAAGGCAAGCTTGGCGATGCGGATATTCAAGATCTCCTACCATTGTAACCGACTTTGTGTAACCCTAACCCTCTTTGGTGTCTATATAAACTGGAGGGCTTTAGTCTGTAGGACAACTTCATCATACAACAATCATACCATAGGCTAGCTTCTAGGGTTTAGCCTCCTTGATCTCGTGGTAGATCTACTCTTGTACTACCCATATCATCAATATTAATCGAGCGGGACGTAGGGTTTTACCTCCATCAAGAGGGACCGAACCTGGGTAAAACATTGTGTCCCTTGTCTCCTGTTACCATCCGCCTAGACGCACAGTTCGGGACCCCCTACCGGAGATCCGCCGGTTTTGACACCGACATTGGTGCTTTCATTGAGAGTTCCTCTGTGTCGTCGCTTTTAGGCCCGATGGCTCCTTCGATCATCAACAACGATGCAGTCCAGGGTGAGACTTTTCTCCCCGGACAGATCTTCGTCTTCGGCGGCTTCGCACTGCGGGCTAATTCACTTGGCCACCTTGAGCAGATCGAAAGCTACGCCCTTGGCCATCAGGTCAGTTTTGGAAGCCTAAACTACACGGCTGACATCCGCGGGGACATGATCTTCGACGGATTCGAACCACAGCCAAGCGCGCCGCACTGTCTCGATGGGCATGATATAGCTCTGCCGCCGAACAGCGCCTTGGAGGCCGCACACGCATCGGCTCCGACCATTGATTCGGAGCCTACTGCGCCGATCGAGGATCAGCGGTTAGACGCTGCCTCAGGGGCTGCGATCTCAGAGACGATCGAGCCGAACTCTAGCCCCGCACTCCTCATGGCCCGTGACTTCGAGGAGCCGGATTCCTCTCCGAACTCCGAGCCCCCCGCGCCCCTGCCGATCGAATTCGATTGGGCGCCGATAATGGAGTTCACCGCCGTGGACATCTTTCAGCACTCGCCCTTCGGCGACATCCTGAATTCCCTAAAGTCTCCCTCTTTATCAAGAGAGCCCTGGCCGGACTACGGTCAGCAAGGTTGGGATGTGGACGATGAAGAAATTCAAAACCCACCCGCCACCCACTTCCTAGCCACTATCGACGACTTAACCGACATGCTTGACTTCGACTCTGAAGACATCGATGACATGGACGACGATGCAGCAGATGAACAAGAACCAGCACCTGTAGGGCGCTGGAAGGCCACCTCGTCATATGACATATATATGGTGGACACTCCAAAGGATGGAGATGGCGATGAAACAGCAGGGGACGATACCTCTAAGAAACAGCCCAAGCGCCGGCGTCAGCGGCGCCGCTCTAAATCCCGCCAAAGAAAAAACAGTGATTCCGGCACGGGAGATAATACTACTCCGGATAGCGCCGAAGGACACCCCCTCCAGCAAGATTCAGCACTGGAGGACAGAGAAGCCAGTCCTCACGAGAGGGCGGCGGACCAAGAGGTTGAGGACAATAATTATACGCCTCCCTCCGAAGATGAGGCGAGCCTCGACGACGACGAGTTCGTCGTGCCAGAGGATCTCGCCGAACAAGAGCGTTTTAAACGCAGGCTTATGGCCACGGCAAGCAGCCTCAAGAAAAAGCAGCAACAACTTAGAGCTGATCAAGATTTGCTAGCTGACAGATGGACTGAAGTCCTTGCGGCCAAAGAGTATGAACTCGAACGCCCCTCCAAGAGTTACCCAAAGTGCAGGCTGCTACCCCGACTAGAGGAGGAAGCACCTACATCACCAGCGCATGACATGGCCGACCGGCCACCTCGTGGCCGCGACAGAGAGGCCTCTCGTCCCTCCACTCAAGCCATGCCCCGGCGCCGCGTCAAGCATACTAAGGAACGGGAAAATGCACCCGACCTGCGCGACATACTGGAGGACAAGGCAAGGCAAACAAGATCGATCTACGGATCGCGCAGGCGCCCCACGGCACGTGGCGGTGACCGTCACTCCAGATGCAATGAATCCGACCGAGCCGAACTCAACAGACAAAGCTCCTTCGAGTTGCGTCGTGATATAGCCCAATACAGAGGCGCCGCACACCCACTATGCTTCACAGATGAAGTAATGGATCATAAAATCCCTGAGGGCTTCAAACCCGTAAACATCGAATCATACGATGGCATAACAGATCCTGCGGTATGGATCGAGGATTATCTCCTTCATATCCACATGGCCCGCGGTGATGATCTACACTCCATCAAATACCTCCCACTCAAACTTAAGGGACCGGCTTGGCATTGGCTTAACAGCTTGCCAGCAGACTCAATCGGTTCTTGGGAGGACCTGGAAGCCGCATTCCTTGACAACTTCCAGGGCACTTATGTGCGGCCACCGGACGCCAATGACCTAAGCCACATAATTCAGCAGCCAGAGGAATCGGCCAGGCAATTCTGGACACGGTTCCTAACAAAGAAAAACCAGATAGTCGACTGTCCGGATGCAGAGGCCTTAGCGGCCTTCAAGCATAATATCTGTGATGAGTGGCTGGCCCGGCACCTGGGACAGGAAAAGCCGAAATCTATGGCAGCCCTCACGACACTCATGACCTGATTTTGCGCGGGAGAAGACAGCTGGCTAGCTCGCAGCAACAACTTAACCAAGAAACCTGGTAATTCGAATACCAAGGACAAAAGTGACAGGTCGCGTCGGAACAAACAAAAGCGCCGCGTTAACAGCGACAGCAACGAGGATACGGCAGTTAATGCCGGATTTGGAGGCTACAAATCCAGTCAACGGAAAAAGCCATTCAAAAGAAGTACTCAGGGCCCGTCCAGTTTGGACCGAATACTCGATCGCTTGTGCCAGATACATGGCACCCCCGAAAAACCAGCCAATCACACCAACAGGGATTGTTGGGTGTTCAAGCAGGCAGGCAAGTTAAGAGCTGAAAACAAAGACAAGGGGCTGTATAGCAACAACGAGGAGCCCAGGCCGCCGAACAACAGTGGACAGAAGGGATTTCCCCCGCAAGTGCGGACGGTGAACATGATATACGCAACCCACATCCCCAAGAGGGAGCGGAAGCGTGCGTTACAGGACGTATATGCGATAGAGCCAGTCGCCCCAAAGTTCAACCCATGGTCCTCCTGCCCGATCACCTTTGATCGGAGGGACCACCCCACTAGCATCCGTCACAGCGGCTTCGCCGCATTGGTTCTAGACCCAATCATTGACGGATTCCATCTCCCAAGAGTCCACATGGACGGCGGCAGCAGCCTGAACCTGCTTTACCAGGATACAGTGCAAAAAATGGGCATAGATCCCTCGAGGATCAAGCCCACCAAAACGACATTTAAAGGCGTCATACCAGGTGTAGAAGCCAACTGTACAGGCTCAGTCACACTGGAAGTGGTCTTCGGATCTCTGGATAACTTCCGAAGCGAGGAGTTAATCTTTGACAAAGTCCCGTTCTGCAGTGGCTATCACGCACTGCTCGGGCGAACCGCATTCACAAAATTCAACGCGGTACCGCACTATGCATACCTCAAGATCAAGATGCCAGGCCCTAGAGCAGTAATCACGGTCAATGGGAACACCGAACGCTCCCTCCGAACGGAGGAGCACACGGCAGCGCTCGCAGCAGAAGTACAAAGCAGCCTCTCTAGGAAGTTCTCCAGTTCGGCCTTCAAAGAGCCGGACATTGTCAAGCGCGCCCGGAGTACCCTACAACAAGACCGCCTGGCACGTTCTGAGCTAGCGTAGCAATGCGGCCCCAACCCTAGCCCTCGCGATATAGAAAAACCAGTGCTTCACGCACATAACTACGCTCTTGAAATACCATGGGCACAGGGGAAGGGGCACTATCACGGCACGCCCGAAAAACGGCTTAACCGCACCAGGGGCTGCCGGATTCCTTTTTCTCTCTCTTACTCTCAGGACTCCATACTTCGGATGACCCGTTCAGCAATTGAACTGCCGCACAAACGATGCAAGATCCAGGAAAGCAGACAAGCCACGCCGCATTATGGAACTCCCAGGTGGTCTCTATTACGAGCAGTATACCTATTTTTTAATACAATTCCGCGGCCTGCCCCTGGCCAGGACATGTTAAATAGTCCAATTTCTTTTGCTTATTGCACTATTTGTATCGTTCCGCTTTCATAGCAGCCTTTCTATAAATAATGCATAGCTTTTTGTCTATTTTTTGCATTATCCTCTTTTTACATGTATGTTTATTAATAACATGTTGCATCCATACACTGTGGTACGGCAAAAATACGCCAGGGGCTTCAGTACCCATCAATATGGCGTGAGAAGTCCGTACACTTTCACAAAGTGCGGCACCCCGAACTTATAGCACTATATGCATCGGCTATGAATCATGATTTGGGTCAATAGTTGGGTTTGCCCGGCTCCTATGTTTTGGTGCCTTACGTTCCGCTATATCGGCTAAGGTAGCACTAGGAGAACTACTGTGATTGTGCCCCAGTTGAGCTGGGCTGAGCACCTCAGTAGAGAAAGCTAAAACTGGCTGTCATGATGAGGCGAGAGACCGGTCGCTGTTCGAGAGGTTTTTCGAGTCCTTAAAGACTTATGTCGCTTCGAGCGAGGAACCGGCTTTGTCCGGCCAAGGCGTGGATAGAGCCCCGAACTCGGTCTTCCGAATACTAGGGGCTTCGCCGAAATTTAAAATTATAGAGTTCTATGGCTAAGTGAGAGTGTTCAAGCATTATAGTCCGATTAACTTGTTCGTTGTGCTGAGCGCCTCCCTCGACGGACCCAATCATGGGAAAAAGAGCGCTCAGGTTTATCCCGAACACCCCAGCACTAGTTGCATGGGGGCAGAAGCCGACGACTGGCCATCTCTCAATTTTTTGATAAACGGCCGCATAGAAAGTAATATTTTAAATTCAACAAGCATTGCTTAGCGCATATGAACAAGTTTTCAGCGCATAGGATAACACGAGCGAGTTCATTCAAAAATTACATCCTTGGTACATTCATCCGCCATAAGGCGGGCACCAGCAAGAACATCCTTGTAATAGTTCTCGGGCTTGCGATGCTCCTTCCCTGGCGGCGGCCCGTCCCTCACAAGCTTCTCACCGTCCAGCTTACCCCAATGCACCTTTGCACGGGCAAGGGCCCTACGGGCACCTTCGATGCAGACGGAGCGCTTGATGACCTCGAGCCTTGGACAAGCCTCCACCAGCCGCCGCACCAGTCTGAAGTAGCTCCCAGGCAGGGCCTCTCCAGGCCACAGCCGAACTATGAAGCCCTTCAGGGCCTGTTCGGCCGCCTTGTGGAGCTCGACCAGCTGCTTCAGCTGGTCGCTCAAGGGCACAGGGTGTCCGGCCTCAGCGTACTGAGACCAGAACACCTTCTCCGTCGAGCTGCCTTCCTCGGCTCGGTAGAATGAGGCGGCATCGGATACGCTGCGGGGAAGATCTGCGAATGCCCCTGGAGAGCTCCGGATTCGGGTAAGTAACAAGTAGTTTACTTTTATATGTCTGCTTTGCATAGAGAATGCCTTACCCGCTGCTATCTTTTTCACCGCATCCAATTCTTGGAGGGCCGTCTGGGCTTCGGCCTTGGCAGATTTGGCAGTTTTAAGGGCCGCATCAAGCTCGGACGCCCGCGTCCTCGAGTCGAGCTCCAAACTCTCATGTTTCTTCATGAGAGCCTGAAGCTCTTGCTGCACCTCGCCGACCTGCGCCTCAAATTTCTCCCACTCGGTGCGCTCCGTGGCCGCTTTCTTCTCGGCCTCGGACATCGCCTGCTTGAGGGTCGCCACCTTAGTTGTGGCCCCTACAAATAAGCAGTATACTCCTATCATTTTTTGCAATTGCATCTTCTTCTAGGCATTTTTTCTATAAGGTATCTCTTACCTTCTTTCTCCTCGAGCTGCCGTTTGGCAAGGCCGAGCTCTTGCCCGGTTCGCTCGAGGCCCTGCTTCAGGGCACCCACCTCCGCAGTCAGTGCGGCGGTGGCCAGCAGCGAAGCCTGCATACGTATATTGACTCCTTTTTAGTTAGACTCCTGCGATATTTAATAGATCCTCTATTCGGCTTTTCTTTCTGAACGCCAAACAGAGCATCAGGGGCTACTGTCTATGCGGTAATATTTTTACATATTTTTTACTTACCTCGAAGCCTGTTAGAAGGCTAGCACAAGCTTTAGTCAGTCCGCTTTTGGCGGACCGAACCTTCTGGACCACCATACTCATGATGGTATGGTGCTCCTCGTCGATGGAGGCGCCCTTAAGCACCTCCAACAGATTGTCCGGCGCCTCCGGTTGGACGGAGGACGCCGGCTCAATAGGCTTGCTCCTCTTGACAGGAGTTCGCCTGCCACGGTCCGGAACCATTGACGATTCCGGCGCGGTGTCCGGCTTAAAGCCGGACTTGGAGCCCTGGGGGGGTCTTGTCCCCTTTATTCCTGGAGTTCGGGAGGTCGCCTCGCGGCTCCTCCTGGACCACCTCCTCTCGCCCCGGAGCTTGTCGCGACACCACTTCGGCGTCATCCGCGGCACAGGGGGAGGTAGCGGGCAGAACTGAATTCACGTCCGATGAATCCAGGGAGCCGCTCGACGACTCGTCGAGCCCGTCCCTGGGCGGGCTGCATGATTATATTCGACATTAGGGAAAGTTGTGCAACAAAAGGAATATCATGAGTTACTCTGGTATCCGAACACTTACGATTTCGTCGGACGCTTGGCCCTGTCCGGCCACTCCTCTTCGTACTCGTCGGCGTCGGGTGCGTAGTCCGGCGGAGGGGTTTTCCTCTTCTTGGACCCTTCGGCCTCCCCTACTGGGGCGGCCTTCCTCTTCTTTCCTCCCCCCACTGGAGGGGGAGAGGTTTCTTCCTCCTCCTCCTCATCTTCATGGGAGGAGTGCGTCTCGGACTTGTCGGACGACGAGTCCGACACCACCATGTGCCAGGAACTCTTTCGAGTCCCCATGGCCTTCTTCTTGGCCTTCTTCTCCGGCACCACATAAGGTGCCGGAACCAGCAGCTTCACAAGGAGAGTAGGGGCTGGGTCTTCGGGCAAGGGAGCCGGACAGTTAATCAGTCCGGATTGCGCCTGCCAATCCTGTCAAAGGTAAGGGAGTTTCGATCCCGCATAGAGTCAAACTATGAAAAAAAACTTAACATCCTGTAAAAGATGAAAATATCTCACCTCGCCAGCAGGACGCTGCGAGCTGAATCCACGGTCCTCGGAGGCGGATGCGGGAGCCTCGGCGCCTTTGGTTAGCCCCTTCCAGACATCTTCGTACGTCGTGTCGAAGAGCCTGCTCAGAGTTCGGTGCTGCGCCGGGTTGAACTCCCACAAATTGAAATCCCGTTCTTGACACGGAAGGATCCGGCGGACAAGCATGACCTGGACTACGTTGACAAGCTTGAGCTGCTTGTTCACCAGGGACTGGATGCATTTTGCAGTCCGGTCACCTCTTCTTCGTTGCCCCATGACAAGCCCGTCTCCTTCCAGGACGTGAGCCGCGTAGGGGGTCCGGATCGGAATTCAGGGGCTGCGATCCACTTCGGATCGCGTGGCTCGGTGATGTAAAACCACCCTGACTGCCACCCCTTCAAGGTCTCCACAAAGGAGCCCTCGAGCCATAGGACGTTGGCTATTTTGCCCGCCATGGCACCTCCGCACTCTGCCTGGTTTCCGCGCACCACCTTTGGCTTGACGTTGAAGGTCTTGAGCCAGAGGCCGAAATGGGGGCGGATGCAGAGGAAGGCCTCACACACGACGATAAACGCCGAGATGTTGAGGATGAAGTTCGGGGCCAGATCGTGGAAATCTAGGCCGTAGTAGAACATGAGTCCGCGGACAAATGGGTGGAGAGGAAAACCCAGTCCGCGGAGGAAGTGGGGAAGAACACTACCCTCTCATGGGGCCTTGGGGTGGGGAGAAGCTGCCCCTCCTCAGGCAGCCAGTGCGCGATGTCTTTTGACAAGTATCCGGCCTTCCTTAGTTTTTTGACATGGCCCTCCATGATGGAGCATCCAAGAGTCATTGTGGATTGCCGGTGAACGAAATCTGTGAAGGTTTAGAAGTCTCCCTTGAAGACTTACCAGAGTGATTGGGCGAGGACTGTGTGTCCTTAGCTCAAGGGTAATAAGGTGAAGACACGGTCTTCTGAGTTAAATCTCAGCCTCCCTAACCAGACGTACAGTTGTCACAGCAACTGGAACTGGTCCAACAAATCCTTGTCTTCAACGAGCAACTGGTTCTATCCTTCCCATCTCTTTATTCACAGTTGGTCCTTGTGAAGTCATTGCATGTTTGCATTATCTATTTGTCTTCACTGTGTGACTGCTTGTTCTGATTGGCTTCATACTGTTTTCCATCCTGATCCATACTGCCTAGCTGATATTAGTCTTTGTGCTTTCACTTCATTGAATACTTGACTATGGATTGCCTAGTGTAGTCTACCTTCCGCTGCATGTTAATAGGTTCATTTCTATCGATTGTCTTCGAAACTTTCATGTTTTGAAGACTTCCACAAAAATCGCCTATTCACCTCCCTCTAGTCGATCACTAGCACTTTCAGCAAGGCTTATAGTGATGTGCATTACTGAGAGGGCCTAGAGATACCTCTCCGACAATCGGAGTGACGAATCCTAATCTCGATCTATGCCAACTCAACAAACACCATCGAAGACACCTGTAGAGCACCTTTATAATCACCCAGTTATGTTGTGACATTTGGTAGCACGCAAAGTGTTCCTCCGGCATTCGGGAGTTGCATGATCTCATAGTCATAGGAACATGTATAAGTTATGGAGAAAGCAATAGCAACAAACTAAACGATCATCGTGCTAAGCTAACGGTTCGGTCAAGTAAATCACATAATTCTCTAGTGATGTGATCTCGTTAATCAAATGACAACTCATGTCTATGGTTAGGAATCATAACCATCATTGATTCAACGAGCTAGTCAAGTAGAGGCATACTAGTGACATTTTGTTTGTCTATGTATTCACACATGTACTAAGTTTCCGGTTAAAACAATTCTAGCATGAATAGTAAACATTTACAATGATATAAGGAAATATAAATAACAACTTTATTATTTCCTCTAGGGCATATTTCCTTCAGTGTTCGAACGTCGTAATCAAACTCTATTAGATATGGTGTGATCTATGATGTCTCACTGATTTACCGCTATCGTTTTGGGGTTATGCTTTAGAGACGGCTGCATTCACGTTAAATAGGGCACCATCTGAATCCATTGAGACGACACCTTATGAACTGTGGTTTGGCAAGAAACTCAAGTTGTCATTTCTTAAAGTTTGGGGCTATGATGCTTATGTGAAAAAGCTTCAACCTGATAAGCTCGAACCAAAATCGGAGAAATGTGTCTTCATAGGATACCCAAAGGAAACTGTTGGGTACACCTTATATCACAAATCCGAAGGCAAGATATTCATTGCTAAGAATGGATCCTTTCTAGAGAAGGAGTTTCTCTCGAAAGAAGTGAGTGTGAGGAAAGTAGAACTTGACGAGGTAATTGTACCTACTCCCTTATTGGAAAGTAGTTCAACACAGAAATCAGTTCCAGTGATTCCTACGCCAGTAAGTGAGGAAGCTAACGATGATGATCATGAAACTTGTGATCAAGTTACTACCGAACCTCGTAGGTCAACTAGAGTAAGATCCGCACCAAAGTGGTACGGTAATCCTGCTCTGGAGGTCATGTTACTTGACCATGACGAACCTACAAACTATGAGGTTAATGAGCCCAAATTCCGCAAAATGGCTTGAGGCCATGAAATCCGAGATGGGGTCCATGTATGAGAACAAAGTATGGACTTTGGTTGACTTGCCCAATGATTGGCAAGCCATAGAGAATAAATGGATCTTCAAGAAGAAGACTGATGCTGACGGTAATGTTACTGTCTACAAAGCTCGACTTGTTGCGAAAGGTTTTCAACAAGTTCAAGGAGTTGAGTACGATGAGACCTTCTCACCCGTAGCGATGCTTAATTCGGTCCGAATCATGTTAGCAATTGCCGCATTTTATGATTATGAAATTTGGCAAATGGATGTCAAAACTGCATTCCTTAATGGATATCTTAAATAAGAGTTGTATATGATGCAACCATAAGGTTTTGTCGATCCAAAAGGTGCTAACAATGTGTGCTAGCTCTAGTGATCCATTTATGGACTGGTGCAAGCCTCTCGGAGTTGGAATACACACTTCGATAGTGTGATCAAAGCATGTGGTTTTGTAGAGACTTTTGGAGAAGCCTGTATTTACAAGAAAGTGAGTGGGATCTCTGTAGCATTTCTGATATTATATGTAGATGACATATTGTTGATCGGAAATGATACTGAATTTTTGAATAGCATAAAAGGATACTTGAATAAGAATTTTTCAATGAAAGACCTCGGTGAAGCTGCTTATATATTGGGCATCAAGATCTATAGAGATAGATCAAAATGCTTAATTGGACTTTCACAAAGCACATAGCTTGATAAAGTTTTGAAGAAGTTCAAAATGGATCAAGCAAAGAAAAGGTTTCTTGCCTGTGTTACAAGGTGTGAAGTTGAGTCAGACTCAATGCCCAACCACTACAGAAGATAGAGAGAAAATGAAAGGCATTCCCTATGCTTTAGCCATAGGTTCTATCATGTATGCAATGTTGTGTACCAGACCTGATGTGTGCCTTGCTATTAGTTTAGCAGGGAGGTACCAAAGTAATCTAGGAGTGGATCACTGGACAGCGGTCAAGAACATCCTGAAAATACCTGAAAAGGACTAAGGATATGTTTCTCGTTTATGGAGGTGACAAAGGGATCATCGTAAACGGTTACGTCGATGCCAGCTTTGACACTGATCCGGATGACTCTAAGTCACAAACCGTATACGTATTTTTATTGAATGGTGGAGCTGTCAATTGGTGCAGTTCCAAGCAGAGCGTCTTGGCGGGATCTACGTGTGAAGCAGAGTACATAGCTGCTTCGGAAGCAGCAAATGAAGGTGAGGGAGTCCTGGATTAGGGGGTGTTCGGGTAGACGGACTATACCTTTAGCCGGACTCCAGGACTATGAAGATACAAGATTGAAGACTTCGTCCCGTGTCCGGATGGGACTTTCCTTGGCGTGGAAGGCAAGCTTGGCGATGCGGATATTCAAGATCTCCTACCATTGTAACCGACTTTTTGTAACCCTAACCCTCTCCGGTGTCTATATAAACCGAAGGGTTTTAGTCCGTAGGACAACTTCATCATACAACAATCATACCATAGGCTAGCTTCTAGGGTTTAGCCTCCTTGATCTCGTGGTAGATCTACTCTTGTACTACCCATATCATCAATATTAATCGAGCAGGACGTAGGGTTTTACCTCCATCAAGAGGGCCCGAACCTGGGTAAAACATTGTGTCCCTTGTCTCCTGTTACCATCCGCCTAGACGCACAGTTCGGGACCCCCTACCCGAGATCCGCCGGTTTTGACACCGACAGAAGGAGTCTGGATGAAGGAGTTCATATCAGATCTAGGTGTCATACCTAGTGGATCGAGTCCAATGAAAATCTTTTGTGACAATACTGGTGCAATTGCCTTGGCAAAGGAACCTAGATTTCACAAGAGAGAACCAAGCACATCAAGAGATGCTTCAATTACATCCGCGACCAAGTCAAGGAGGGAGACATAGAGATTTGCAAGATACATACGGATCTGAATGTTGTAGACCAGTTGACTAAGCCTCTCTCACGAGCAAAACATGATCAGCACCAAGACTCCATGGGTGTTAGAGTCATTACTATGTAATATAGATTATTGACTCTAGTGCAAGTGGGAGACTGAAGGAAATATGCCCTAGAGGCAATAATAAAGTTGTTATTTATATTTCCTTATATCATGATAAATGTTTATTATTCATGCTATAATTGTATTAACCGAAAACTTAGTACATGTGTGAATACATAGACAAACAGAGTGTCACTAGTATGCCTCTACTTGACTAGCTCGTTAATCAAAGATGGTTAAGTTTCCTAGCCATAGACATGAGTTGTCATTTGATGAACGGGATCACATCATTAGAGAATGATGTGATTGACTTGACCCATCCGTTAGCTTAGCACTATGATTATTTAGTTTTTTGCTCTTGCTTTCTCCATGACTTATACATGTTCCAATGACTATGAGATTATGCAACCCCCGAATACCAGAGGAACACTTAGTGTGCTATCAAACATCACAACGTAACTGGGTGATTATAAAGATGCTCTACAGGTGTCTCCGATGGTGTTTGTTGAGTTGGCATAGATCGAGATTAGGATTCGTCACTCCGATTGTCGGAGAGGTATCTCTGGGCCCTCTCGGTAATGCACATCACTATAAGCCTTGCAAGCAATGTGACTAATGAGTTAGTTGCGGGATATTGCATTATGGAACGAGTAAAGAGACTTGCCGGTAACGATATTGAACTAGGTATGATGATACCGACGATCGAATCTCAAGCAAGTAACATACCAATGACGAAGGGAACAAACGTATGTTGTTATGCGGTTTGACCGATAAAGATCTTCGTAGAATATGTAGGAACCAATATGATCATCCAGGTTCCGCTATTGGTTATTGACGAGAGATGAGTCTCGGTCATGTCTACATAGTTCTCGAACCCGTAGGGTCCGCATGCTTAACGTTCGATGACGATCGGTATTATGAGTTTATGTGTTTTGGTGTACCGACTGAAGATAGTTTGGAGTCCCAGATGTGATCATGGAAATGACGAGGAGTCTCTAAATGGTTGAGACATGAAGATTGATATATTGGAAGGTTATGTTTGGACACCGGAAAGGTCTCGGATGAGTTCGGGCATATACCGGAGTACCGGGGGGTTACCGGAACCCCCCGGGGGCTAAATGGGCCTACATGGGCTTTAGTGGGTGAGAGAGGAGGCGGCCAAGAGGTGGGGATGCGCCCCCTAGCCCTATCCGAATTGGGAGGGGGGGCGGCCCCTTTCCTTCCTGTCCTCTTCCCCTTCCCCCCTCCTATTAGGACTAGGAAAGGGGGAAACCTACTCCTAGTAGGAACAGGAATCCCCCCTTGGGGCGCACCATGAGGGCCGACCGACCCCCTCCTCCCCTCCTTTATATACGGGGGATGGGGGCACCCCATAGACACACAAGTTGACAGTTGTCTAAGCCGTGTGCGGTGCCCCCCTCCACAGATTTCCACCTTGTTCATATCGTTGTAGAGCTTAGGCTAAGCCCTGCGTCGGTAACTTCATCATCACCGTCACCACGCCGTTGTGCTGATGAAACTCTCCTTCGGCCTCAGCTACATCAAGAGTACGAGGGATGTCACCGAGCTGAACATGTGCAGATCGCGGAGGTGCCGTGCGTTCGGTACTTGGATCGGTTGGATCGTGAAGACATTCGACTACATCAACCGCGTTACTAAAAGCTTCCACTTTGGGTCTACGAGGGTACGTGGACACGCTCTCCCCGCTCGTTGCTATGCATCACCTAGATGGATCTTGCGTGTGCGTAGGATTTTTTTTGAAATTACTGCGTTCCCCAACAAGGGTTGTATATATAGTGGAAGGGGGGGTTTCGTGGCCCTTGGAGGACGGGTCCGAAACCAACCCTAACTCTTGTTTCCCCACACATATGGACTCTAAAAACAGCCTATACATAAGTGTTTCGAAATTACATGGGCCTGGCCCAATAATAAGGTGATGCAGCACCTAGAATAGCCTCTAGACGAAATTTATGAAGTGGCATCTTGTATATTTCGTCCAAGGCTTCATGCACTCCTTATGGTGGCTTCAAAGTCCTGAAATCATCACTTGCAACTCCGCTCTTGTTCCCCTTGCGCATGCCATCATCTCCATGCTTGGTCTTGCTCCAATGTTCATCCCTCTTATCCATGCCAGGCCCTTCATTTGTAAGCAAAACAAATGTATCCAATTTAGGCAGCATCATATTCTCATGAACATTAGAATAATTACTAAGAAATGAAAGTACCTGATAATTTAATTGGCGTGCGCGAGCTCTAGTAATTGGTCCAGTATATGTAGCAGTAGGGGATGTGGGTGTAACAATGGTATTGATGTCATCACCATCCTCACCTTCTTGAAATGAAGTCGTCCTCGACGGAAGCTCATCTTCCTCGCCCAAATAAGGCTTCAAATCTGCAATGTTAAAAGTGGGACTAACCCCAAAATCTGCAGGCAGCTCAAGTTTATATGCATTATCATTTATTTTCTCTAACACCTTAAAAGGACCATCAGCACGTGGCATTAGCTTCGATTTGCACAAATTAGGAAATCTATCCTTACGCAAATGTAACCAAACAAGATCTCTAGGTGCAAACAAAACATACTTTATACCCTTATCTCCAGCAAGTTTACATTTAGCATTCATACGCTCAATGTTTTCCTTAGTTAACTCATGTTTTTTTTAAATCAATTCAGCACATTGTTTAGCATCAAAATTAACCTTCTCTGAAGATGGAAGAGGCAACAAATCAATAGGTGCATGAGGTAGGAAACCATACACAATTTCAAAAGGGCATATCTTAGTAGTAGAATGCAATGAACGATTATAAGCAAATATAATATGAGGCAAGCATTCTTCCCACATTTTCTTATTATTCTTCAAAACAGCCCTAAGCATAGTAGACATGTTCTATTGACTACTTTAGTTTGTCCATCCGTTTGGGTGACAAGTAGTACTAAAAAGCAGTTTAGTCACCAACTTAGCCCATAAACATCTCCAAATGTGGCCAAGAAATTTAGTATCACGATCTGAAACAATAGTACACTCCAAAAAAATACACTTCCGTGATGATACGTGTTTGTCACAGTAGGTTGCGTTTTTTGTCATGCATGCACATCCATGACGATTTTACGACAGAATCAAGATAGTCATACATGTGCTGTCGTAGAAGTGTTCCATGACATTACCAAAATTATCATCACGGAAGTGTCCACTTCCATGATGATAAATCACGCGTCACAGAAGTGCTTTTGTCAAGGGTGACCGACACGTGGCATCCATTGTAACGGAACGTCGTTAAGCTATCGGGTCGGGTTTTGAATCCGATAACCCGTTAACAGCCCCGACCAATGCGGATTTTCCATGTGTAAAATCATCATTGGCTGGAGGAAACACGTGTCGGCTCACCGTTGGGACAGATGTCATCTGCTCATTGGACCGAAGGCGCCTATGATACGGCAACACGTGGCACGGCCCAACAGAGGCCCATTCCTGTGAAAAGGTCGGCCTGTTTGACTTGGTCAAAAGGTGGCGGGCTGTAGCGACCAGACCTCAAACAGTCTGATCTCTGTGCTCCGGTGTCATCCCTGGATCAGTAATGCTGACACCACACGGTACTCGGAGGATTTATAGCAGAGTAGCAGTCACACACTTATTACATCGAGTGTCTCAAAAGAGAACTTATTACAATAAATATGGCTTAAGGCCATCTAATAACGATAACAGCGGAAGGCCTGGAAGATAAGTGAGTCCATCAACTCCAACGGCATCACTGAGTATAGAACCACTACCTAAAACTCCTTAATCGTCGTCCGAAAAGTCTGCAACATTAACGTTGCAGCCCGAAATGGGTCAGCACAAGGAATATGCTGGCAATGTAACACATAGAGAGTAATGGAATGAAACAGCTATACTATATGCATATTTGGCTGGTGGAAAGCTCTATGGTTACAGTTTTGCGTAAAGCCAAATTTTCCCTATTTCAAAGGAATAAATTTAATTACTATCATGGTGGTTGTTAAACATTGAGAATGGTTGACAGCATTCTCAATCCCAATTAAGCATCATCATTAAACAAAACCCAACAAAATTAATTTAGAGTAACATGTTAAGGTTCACACGATAATCCAGGTACTAGATACTCAAGATGTGCATAACCGGGGACACGGCTAACCATGATTAGTTTATTACACTCTGCAGAGGTTTGCGCACTTTTCCCCACAAGACTCGATCGCCTCCGTTGGGTTTCTCGCACTACATGGTGTTTGAGAAGACGGATGACCGAGACATAGTCTTTCAGAAGCGCTAGCACCTTACGATCGGGTAGACCGTACACCTACATCCCCTACATCTGCTAGTCTACCACTGTAAGAGTTCGCACGACTTAGTCAACTATGCTAGAGCCCATAATAGCTTGTGGCTGCACACGGAAGTTTCTAGTATGAATAGTCTCATGATCCCTTTGAGCCTGGGTGGCGGTCCAAAAGAAAACAGGCAAGTCCTGGAATACCCAGGTGCCTCAATCCACCCAGATGTGTGTTTAAGTTGCCACCTTAGATAACCATTAATTAACAAAACTCACATCTGTCATGGATATCACTCGCCCAATCCACGTCTACTAGCATAGCATGGCATAATAAGCAAACGTAGAAGTAACTCCCAAAGGTTTGATAATAAACAGGTAATAGGTACTACCTCATCTACTTCCCATCCCACAATTTAATTAGATCGTAACCATGCAATGTGTGAGGGTTGATCTAATGCAATAAAACTGGGTAGTAGAAAAGGTATGATCAAAGTGTTACTTGCCTTGCTGATGATCCGGGAAACCTAGCGATTCGAAGTAACAAGCGGCGCACTTCGGGTATTCTATCGCAGACAAACAAACAAGCATACAATAAGTACTCAACTAATGCACATGTAAAACTCAAATGAGAGATCTAACCAAAATGTTCAACTCAAGAACTCCGGTTGGCAAAAGAATCAAATCGAACGAAGCAACGAAAGTCAAACGGCGAAAGAAAACAACTTCGTTCTACTAATCTGGATCTAGGGAAAATTTAATAGTAGCAAAATCTTGTTTAAGTTGGTTAAACGGATAGAGGGTTTCGAGATGAAACTCTAGACGCTTGAATCGCCTGATTCCGATAAACGAGCGAAAAGTTATACTAAAAAGGAAATTGGATCAGGAATCGCGATCAGAAAAATCGCGGATTTAATCCGAGAAAAAGAAAAACGACGAACGTTCGCTAGAAAGAACGAACGGACGAACGCTCGCTATTTAAATAAACCGGAAAAACTGATCTATTAAAAAAAACCAAATCTAAAAAAACCGACGGAAAAACCGACGGAAAACCAATCGGTTTTCTAAAAAAACGGGCACGGATTTTGAGGCGGCGATGAACCTCGGCGAGCGTGCAGGCGGGGCGGCGGCTCCGGCGGGGCGGCACGTGGGCGGCGACAGC
>NC_057797.1:217354604-217370198 GCF_018294505.1 Triticum aestivum
CCGGAGTCCTAGCCGGACACGACCCGTAGGTGGGTTCGTTTTTTTAAAAAAAATATTATGTGCAGAAGAAAAATAAAAAGAAATACTAAACGGACTCCAAAATTTTCGAAATAAATTTTCACGGGCTTCTAAAATCAAGCCGCACAAGGTGAACATTTATTTGGGACCTAAATGCAATATTGAAAAATGCACATTTTTCCTAAATTCAAATAAAATAACGAAAAACTCCGAAATAAAATCTTATTTGATTTTATTATTAAATCCTCAGTATTTCTTTATTTTGGGAAAGTCATTTTATTCCCTCTCTCATATTTTTGTAATAGAAATAATTGACGATAAAATAAATAAAATCAAATGATCCTATTCTCAAAATTTGAGAGAACTCAAATATGAAAATAACGAAATCTCCAACTCTCTCCGTGGGTCCTTGAGTTGCGTAGAATTTCTAGGATCAACCAAAATGCAAAATAAAATATGGTATGCAATGATGATCTAATGTATAACATTCCAAATTGAAAATTTGGGATGTTACAAACCTACCCCCCTTAAGGACAATCTCGCCCTCAAGATTCGGGTTGGCTAGAAAATAGGTGAGGGTGGTCCTTGAGCAAATCTTCTTCTCGTCCCCAGGTGGCTTCATCCTCTGTGTGGTGGCTCCACTGAACTTTGCAAAACTTGATAACCTTGCTGCGGGTAACTCGACTGGCAAACTCGAGAATCTTAATTGGTTTCTCCTCGTATGTCAAATCGTTATCCAACTGAATAGTTTCCAAAGGCACTGTGTCTCTCGAAGGTATGTCAGCCATCTCCGCGTGGCATTTCTTTAACTGAGAAACGTGGAACACATCATGAACTCCTGACAATCCTTCAGGCAATTCCAACTTGTAGGCCACTTCTCTCATACGCTCCAAAACTCGATATGGTCCTACAAATCGTGGTGCTAACTTCCCTTTAACTCCAAAACGCTTTGTTCCCCGAAGTGGAGATACTCGAAGATAAGCTCTATCTCCAACTTCATAAACTGTCTCCTTACGTTTAGAATCTGCATAACTTTTCTGTCTGGACTGGGCTACCTTGAACCTATCGCGAATCAACTTCACCTTCTGTTCAGACTCTTTAATCAAGTCAGGTCCAAACATCTGGGGGTCTCCAACTTCGTCCCATGACAACAGTGTCCTGCACCTCCTTCCGTACAAAGCTTCGAAAGGGGCCATCTTTAAACTGGTTTGGTAACTGTTGTTGTAAGAGAACTCTGCATATGGCAAATTATCGTCCCAACTAGATCCATAATCTAGCGCACAAGCTCTCAGCATATCCTCCAAAATCTGATTTACTCTCTCGGTCTATCCATCCGTCTGTGGATGAAAAGCTGTACTGAACTCTAGCCTGGTACCCAAAGTTTCGCGTAACTGCTTCTAGAACTTTGAGGTAAACTGGGTTCCTCTATCTGATACGATACTCCTTGGAACTCCATGCAAACATACGATCCTGGTCATGTATATCTTTGCCAACTTAGCACTGGTGTAAGTGGTCTTTACTAGGATGAAATGAGCTACTTTCGTCAATCGATCGACTACAACCCAAATCGAGTCATAGCCTGAACGAGTCCTGGGTAATCCCGTGATAAAATCCATGCCTAGCTTATCACACTTTCATTCGGGTATTGGCAATGGTTGTAACAATCCTGCTGGCTTCTGATGCTCTGCCTTTACTCTCTAACATACATCACAAACTGCTACATACTCCGCAATATCCTTCTTCATTCTGGTCCACCAGAAAATATCCTTCAGATCCAAATACATCTTGGTATTTCCTGGGTGAATTGAATATGGTGAATCGTGTGCCTCTTGCAATATCAACTTCCTGATCTCTGGGTCATTGGGCACGTAAACGCGGTCTTCAAACCATAGGGTATCGTGTTCATCCTCACGAAATCCTTTAGCTTTTCCTTTGCTCAGTTTCTCCTTTATAGCGGCAATTCATTGTCGGTCTTCTGAGCTTCTCTGATTCTATCCATCAAAGTTGACTGAATCTCCAATGCAGCTACATAGCCTCTCGGAACTATTTCCAAACATAGTTCACGAAGATTTTCTGCTAACTCCTTGGGTATTTCTCCCGTCATTAACGTATTGACATGGCTCTTACGGCTTAATGCGTCAGCTACTACACTAGCCTTTCCGGGATGATAATGCAATCTCATATCATAATCCTTGATGAGCTCCAACCATCTCCTTTGTCTGAGATACGACTCCTTCTGTGTGAAGATGTACTTCAAACTCTTATGATCCGTGTACACTTCACAATGGTTTCCAATGAGGAAATGTCGCCATGTTTTTAAAGCATGCACTATGGCTGCTAACTCCAAATCATGGTGGCATAATTCAACTCATGAGGTTTCAGTTGTCTTGAGGCATATGAAACAACTCTCCCTTCCTGCATAAGCACTGCTCCAAGTCCTCGACGTGAAGCGTCGCAATACACCTCATAATCTTTGGTCTGGTCTGGCAAAATCAACACTGGTGAGGTAACTAAAAGTTTCTTCAACTCCTGGAAACTAGCCTCACATTCCTCCGTACATATGAACTTGGTATCTTTCTTTAACAACTCAGTCATAGGCTTCGCAATCTTTGAGAAATTCTCAATAAATCTCCGGTAGTATCCTGCGAGTCCAAGAAAACTCCGGATCTCTCCAACTGTGGTCGGTGCTTCCCATTTAGTCACGGTATCAACTTTAGCGGGATCTACTGTTATTCCTTCTCCGGATATAACGTGTCCGAGAAATCCTAATTCCTTCAACCAAAACTCACATTTGCTGAACTTGGCATATAATTGATGTTCTCTGAGCTTTCCAAGTACTAAACGCAAATGCTCCTTATGCTCCTCTTCATTCTTCGAATAAACCAGGATATCATCAATGAACACTACGATGAACTTATCCAAAAACTCCATAAATACTTTGTTCATCATGTTCATAAAATAGGCAGGTGCGTTAGTCAGACCAAATGACATAACGGTATACTCGTACAGCCCATACCTAGTGGTAAAAGCTGTCTTCGAAATATCCTGTTCTCAAATCTTCAACTGGAGGTACCCTGATGGCAGATCGATCTTGGAAAATACCTTAGCTCCTTGCAATCGATCAAACAGATTATTGATCATTGGTAGTGGGTACTTGTTCTTGATCGTTACTTCATTCAATCCTCGATAATCAACAACCATCCCTAACGATCCATCCTTCTTCTCCACTAGAAGTACAGGAGATCCCCAAGGTGAAGAACTTGGGCAAATATATCCCTTATCCAGTAACTCCTTAATCTGCTTCTTAATTTCCACCAAATCCTTTGCTGGCATCCTATATGGTCTCTTTGATATTGGCCCTGTGCCTGGCAATAGATCAATCAAAAACTCAACATCTCTATCCGGTGGCATGCCTGGCAACTCCTCTGGAAATACTTCAGGGAAATCCCTTACCACTGGTACTTCCTCCTGCACAACTCATGTTAGGCAATTTACTTGAGTCCTCTTTGGCACATGCCGGGATACATACTTGATCCTTCTCCCTTCTAGGGTGGTAAGCAAAATTGACTTACTAGCACATTCAATATTCCCTTCATAGTTTGATAACCAATCCATGCCTAATATCACATCCAATCCTTGGGATTCCAATACTATTAGGTCTGAGGGAAAAACATAGTTACCAATCCTTAATGGTAACCGATCACACCATAGACTAGCCACATACTCTGCTCCAGGCGAGGTTACTAACATGGGTGACCTAAGGGCTTGGGTTGATAGGTTATACTTATCCACAAATCCCCTTAGATGTATGAATGTGATGCACCAGTATCAAAAAGAACGAGTGCAGTAAATGACTTAACCAAAAACTTACCTATTACTGCACCGAGCTGAGCTTCAACCTCCTCCACGCTAATGTGGTTCACCTGTCCCCTGTTGAAAGGGTTCGGCTTCTTCCCAGAACTTCCATTGCCATTTTGGCCTTCAAGACATTCATTGGCATAATGTCCGGTCTTCTGACACTTAAAGCAAGTGACTTGGCTTAGGTCCTTCTTGGCTGGGGTTGATGGGTTGGTGCGGTTCTGGCCGTTGCTTCCTCCATTGCCATTACCATTCTTGGTGCCATTGTGATTATGCGAGCTACCTCCTCCATGGGTGTGCTGAAAATGTCCTCCCGATCTAGGGGTAAAACGTGGTTTCTGCTGAGCTCCTGAATTGTACTTCCCTTGTCCATACTTCCTCTTGCGATTCTCAATTTGTTGTTGCTTCCCTTCAATCATAAGAGCACGATCTACCAACTCCTGGTAGTTGTTGAAGGTTGCTACCATCAACTGCATGCTCAACTCATCATTCAGTCCTTCCAGAAACTTCTCCTGCTTAGCTGCATCCGTAGCAACGTCATCTGGGGCATAACGTGCTAACTTACTAAAGTCCTCCACATACTGGCCAACTGTTCGTCCTCCTTGGCGTAAGTTGCGAAACGCACGCTTCTTCATGGCCATAGCTCCTGATGAAACATGTGCAGTACAAAAAGCCTGCTGAAACTGGTCCCATGTGACAGTGTCGACTGGGAAAGTGGCTGTGAAATTCTCCCACCATGATGCGCGGGTCCTTCTAACTGATGTGCGGCAAACTTTACCTTCTCCGCATCTGTGTATCCTGCTGTGGTCAACTCCCTAGCCGTCTTGCAGAGCCAATCATCTGCTACTATTGGCTCGGTGCTACTGGAAAACACCGGCAGATTCAGCCTAAGAAAACGGGCTAAGTGATCAACAGGTGGTGGTCGTGGTGGTGGGTTGCTATTGTTGTTCCCTTGATTCTGATTCTGGACTAGCAACTGCATCAATGTGTTCTGCTGCTGGATCAACTGGGTGAGCTCCGGTGGAAAGGCAAATCCGGGGTCACGTCTCGGAGGCATCTGAGGGTTTAGAAAAGATGAGATGTAAAAATAGAGGGGGTCTAAAGAGAAAACACTACCCATATGCACATGAGGCAAAAGCAAACAATTCACTTCATTCAATCAAACAAGGGCATACAATCGATCTAACTATCACGAAAGTGCTCGGACTACTATATTTACATGGTGGACTGCTACTACTGATGAGGTGGTCTACTAGAAATATTCTTTGGTTGCAGACTCCATGATATCTGCTCCAGCTTCATCAACATAGTCATCATCGCTACTATCTAGATCTGAGTCGGTGTCGTCGATGATGATGTAGTCTTCCGGGCTAATCTCCTTGGGTTCTTCGTCTTCATCTACTGGCGTAGGGCCTCCCATAAATATTCCAATCTTCTTGATCAGGTCATCATTCTTCTCCACCAATACTTCAATTTCCTCTTCATAATCTTCATATGTAGCCTTGAGTTCTCCTTCCAGACCCTTGATTCTAGTCTTAGCCTTCTTCAGATCTATCATGTCAGCGCACATCTGGTTCTCCTGTCGTCGAATGTGCTGGTTTAACTCCTGGATAAAAGCTGCGATTGATCTATCCTTCCTGGTGTTGATCATCTCCCAGTGCTCATCTCGGCGCCCACAAATCTGGTAGATAGTATCCTTGAGATCATTGCGGTAGACTTCTCCAATGCGTCCCATGGCGATGTGAGCTGCCATGCTCTTTCCTAGACTCCAAGTTGGTGCATCAAAAGAAAACTCTATGAGCTCAGTGACTGGCATGAACGTCCTTCCTGGAACTTGAACTTGAATCATCCAGCGCTGTTCTTCAGGTAAAGTGGCGTTATAGGTTCCGGTGAAGCTTGGTACTCCTATGTTCAGGTATCTAGTGACTTCCTTCAAGTGACGTCCAAAGGGTGTATCTTCATCTGGTTGCGTGAACTTGTTCCTTGCATCCGCCATCCTAAAGAGTAGAAAAGATGAGAGGTCAGAAGAGAAGAGAGTGAATAGTGATCTAGGTCTCTTAGCTTAGTAGTCGTGTCCTACAGTCAGTGTGTGCTCTGATACCATCTCTGTAGCGACCAGACCTCAAACAGTCTGATCTCTGTGCTCCGGTGTCATCCCTGGATCAGTAATGCTGACACCACACAATACTCGGAGGATTTATAGCAGAGTAGCAATCACACACTTATTACATCGAGTGTCTCAAAAGAGAACTTATTACAACAAATATGGCTTAAGGCCATCTAATAACGATAACAACAGAAGGCTTGGAAGATAAGTGAGTCCATCAACTCCAATAGCATCACTGAGTATAGAACCATGACCTAAAACTCCTTAATCGTCGTCCAAAAAGTCTGCAACATTAACGTTGCAGCCCGAAACGGGTCAGCACATGGAATATGCTGGCAATGTAACACATAGAGAATAATGGAATGAAACAGCTATACTATATGCATATTTGGCTGGTGGAAAGCTCTATGGTTACAGTTTTGCGTAAAGCCAATTTTTCCCTATTTCAAAGGAATAAATTTAATTACTATCATGGTGGTTGTTAAACATTGAGAATGGTTGACAGCACTCTCAATCCCAATTAAGCATCATCATTAAACAAAACCCAACAAAATTAATTTAGAGTAACATGTTGAGATTCACACGATAATCCAGGTACTAGATACTCAAGATGTCCATAACCGGGGACACGGCTAACCATGATTAGTTTATTACACTCTACAGAGGTTTGCGCACTTTTCCCCACAAGACTTGATCGCCTCCGTTGGGTTTCTCGCACTACATGGTGTTTGAGAAGACGGATGACCAAGACATAGTCTTTCAGAAGCGCTAGCACCTTACGATCGGGTAGACCGTACCACCTACATCCCCTACATCTGCTAGTCTACCACTGTAAGAGTTCGCACGACTTAGTCAACTATGCTAGAGCCCATAATAGCTTGTGGCTGCACACGGAAGTTTCTAGTATGAATAGTCTCATGATCCCTTTGAGCCTGGGTGGCGGTCCAAAAGAAAACAGGCAAGTCCTGGAATACCCAGGTGCCTCAATCCACCCAGATGTGTGTTTAAGTTGCCACCTTAGATAACCATTAATTAACAAAACTCACATCTGTCATGGATATCACTCACCCAATCCACGTCTACTAGCATAGCATGGCATAACAAGCAAACGTAGAAGTAACTCCCAAAGGTTTGATAATAAACAGGTAATAGGTACTACCTCATCTACTTCCCATCCCACAATTTAATTAGATCCTAACCATGCAATGTGTGAGGGTTGATCTAATGCAATAAAACTGGGTAGTAGAAAAGGTATGATCAAAGTGTTACTTGCCTTGCTGATGATCCGGGAAACCTAGCGATTCGAAGTAACAAGTGGCGCACTCCGGGTATTCTATCGCAGACAAACAAACAAGCATACAATAAGTACTCAACTAATGCATAGGTAAAACTCAAATAAGAGATCTAACCAGAAGGTTCAACTCAAGAACTCCGGTTGGCAAAAGAATCAAATCGAACGAAGCAACGAAAGTCAAACCGCGAAAGAAAACAACTTCGTTCTACTAATCTGGATCTAGGGCAAATTTTACAGTAGCAAAATCTTGTTTAAGTTGGTTAAACGTATAGAGGGTTTTGAGACGAAACTCTAGGCGCTTGAATCGCCTGATTCCGATAAACGAGCGAAAAGTTATACTAAAAAGAAAATCGGATCAGGAATCACGATCAGAAAAATCGCGGATTTAATCCGAGAAAAAGAAAAACGACGAACGTTCGTTAGAATGAACGAACGGACGAACGCTCTCTATTTAAATAAACCAGAAAAACCGATCCGTTCGTTCGTCCGTTCGTTCGTTCTAGCGAACGTTCGTCGTTTTTCTTTTTCTCGGATTAAATCCACGATTTTTCTGATCGCGATCTTAGATCCAATTTTCGTTTTAGTATAACTTTGCGCTCGTTTATCGGAATGAGGCGATTCAAGCGCCTGGAGTTTCGTCTCGAAACCCTCTATCCGTTTAACCAACTTAAACCAGTTTTCGCTACTGTAAAAATTGCCCTAGATCCAGATTAGTACAACGAAGTTGATTTCTTTCGCCGTTTGACTTTCGTTGCTTCGTTTGATTTGATTCTTTTTGCCAACCGGAGTTCTTAAGTTGAACTTTCTGGTTAGATCTCTTATTTGACTTTTACCTGTGCATTAGATGAGTACTTATTGTATGCTTGTTTGTTTGTCTGTGATAGAATACCCGGAGTGCGCCGCTTTTTTACTTCGAATCACTAGGTTTCGCGGATCATCAGCAAGGCAAGTAACACTTTGATCATACCTTTTCTACTACCCAGTTTTATTGCATTAGACCAATCCTCAAACATTGCATGATTAGGATCTAATTAAATTGTGGGATGGGAAGTAGATGAGGTAGTACCTATTACCTATTTATTATCAAACCTTTGGGAGTTACTTCTACGTTTGCTTATTGTGCCATGCTATGCTAGTAGACGTGGATTGGGTGAGTGATATCCATGACAGATGTGAGTATTGTTAATTAATGGTTTATCTAAGGTGGCAACTTAAACACACATCTGGGTGGATTGAGGTACCTGGGTATTCCAGGATTGCCTGTTTTTCTTTATGGACCGCCACCCAGGCTCAAAGGGATCATGAGACTATTCATACTGGAAACTTCCGTGTGCAGCCACAAGCTATTATGGGCTCTAGCATAGTTGACTAAGTCGTGCGAACTCTTACAGTGGTAGACTAGCAGATGTAGGGGATGTAGGTGGTACGGTCTACCCGATCGTAAGGTGCTAGAGCTTCTGAAAGACTATGTCTCGGTCATCCGTCTTCTCAAACACCATGTAGTGCGAGAAATCCAACGGAGGAGATCGAGTCTTGTGGGGAAAAGTGCGTAAACCTCTGCAGAGTGTATTAAATTAATCGTGGTTAGTCGTGTCCCCGGTTATGGACATCTTGAGTATCTAGTACCTGGATTATCATGTGAATCTCAACATGTTACTCTAAATTAAGTTTGTTGGGTTTTTGTTTAATGATGATTAACTTAATTGGGATTGAGGATGCTGTCAACCATTCTTAATGTTTAACAACTACCATGATAGTTAAATAAAATTTATTCCTTTGCAGTAGGGAAAAATTGGCTTTACGCAAAACTGTAACCATAGAGCTTTCCACCAGGCAAATATGCATATAGTATAGCTATTTCATTCCATTACTCTCTATGTGTTACCTTGCCAGCATATTCCATGTGCTGACCCGTTCTGGGCTGCAACGTTAATGTTGCAGACTTTTCAGATGACGATTAAGGAGTTTTAGGTCGTGGTTCTATACTCAGTGATGCCGTTGGAGTTGATGGACTCACTTATCTTCCAAGCCTTCCGTTGTTATCGTTATTAGATGGCCTTAAACCATATTATTGTAATAAGTTCTCTTTTGAGACACTCGATGTAATAAGTGTGTGATTGCTACTCTGTTATAAATCCTCCGAGTACTATGTGGTGTCAGCATTACTGATCCAGGGATGACATCGGAGCACGGAGATCAGACTGGTTGAGGTCTGGTCGCTACAGAGATGGTATCAGAGCACACGCTGACTGTAGGACACGACCACTAAGCTAAAGACCTAGATCACTATCTACTCTCTTCTCTTCTGACTCCTCATCTTTTCTACTCTTTTAGGATGGCGGATGCAAGGAACAAGTTCACGCAACCGGATGAAGATACACCCTTCGGACGTCACTTGAAGGAAGTCACTAGATACCTGAACATAGGAGTACCCAGCTTCACCGGAACCTACAACGCCACCTTACCTGAAGAAGAGCGCTGGATGATTCAAGTTCAAGTTCTAGGAAGGACGTTCATGCCAGTCACTGAGCCCATAGAGTTTTCTTTTGATGCACCAACTTGGAGTCTAGGAAAGAGCATGGCAGCTCACATCGCCATGGGATGCATTGGAGAAGTCTACTGCAATGATCTCAAGGATACTATCTACCAGATTTGTGGGCGCCGAGATGAACACTGGGAGATGATCAGCACCAAAAAGGATAGATCAATTGCAGCCTTTATCCAGGAGTTAAACCATCACATTCGACGACCGGAGAACTAGATGTGTGCCGACATGATAGACCTAAAGAAGGCAAGGGCAAGAATCAAAGAACTAGAGGAAGAACTCAAGGCTACACGTGAAGATTATGAAGAAGAAATTGAAGCATTGGTGGAGAAGAATGACGATCCGATCAAGAAGATTGGGATATTTATGGGAGGCCCTACACCAGTAGATGAAGACGAAGAACCCTAGGAGATACGCCCGGAAGACTACATCATCATCGACAACACCGATTCGGATCTAGATGATAGCAATGATGACTATGTTGATGAAGCATGAGCAGATATCATGGAGTCTGCAACCGAAGAATATTTCTAGTAGACCACCTCATCAGTAGTAGTAGTCCACCTTGTAAATATAGTAGTCCGAGCACTTTTGCGATAGTTAGATCGATTGTATGCCCTTGTTTGATTAAATGAAGTGAATTGTTTGCTTTTGCCTCATGTGCATATGGGTAGTGTTTTCTCTTTAGACCCCCCCTATTCTTACATCTCATCTTTTCTAAACCCTCAGATGCCTCCGAGACGTGACCCCGGATTTACCTTTCCACCGGAGCTCACCTAGTTGATCCGACAGCAGAACACATTGATGCAGTTGCTAGTCTAGAATCAGAATCAGGGGAACAACAACAACAACAACCCACCACCACCACGAGTTGATCACTTAGCCCGTTTTCTTAGGCTGAATCCGCCGGTGTTTTCCAGTAGCACCGAGCCGATAGTAGCAGATGATTGGCTCCACAAGACAGCTAGAGAGTTTACCACAGCAGGATGTACATATGCGGAGAAGGTGAAGTTTGCCGCACATCAGCTTGAAGGACCCACAGCAACATGGTGGGAGAATTTCACAGCCACTTTCCCAGTCGACACTATCACATGGGACCAGTTTCAGCAGGCCTTTCGTACTGCCCATGTTTCAGCAGGAGCTATGGCCATGAAGAAGCGTGAGTTTCGCAACTTGCGCCAAGGAGGACGGACAGTTGGCCAATATGTGGAGGACTTTAGTTAATTAGCACGTTATGCCCCAAATGACGTAGCTACGGATGCAGCTAAGCAGGAGAAGTTTCTGGAAGGACTGAATGATGAGTTGAGCATGCAGTTGATGGTAGCAACCTTCAACAACTACCAGGAGTTGGTAGACCGTGCTCTTATGATTGAAGGGAAGCAGCAGCAGATTGAGAACCGCAAGAGGAAGTATGGACAAGGGAAGTACAATTCCGGAGCTCAGCTGAAGCCACGTTTTAGCCCTAGACCAGGAGGACATTTTCAGCATACCCATGGAGGAGGTAGCTCGCACAATCACAACGGCACCAGGAATGGTAATGGGAATGGAGGAAGCAATGGCCAGAACCGCACCAACCCATCAACCCCAGCCAAGAAAGACCTGAGCCAAGTCACTTGCTTTAAGTGCCAGAAGACCGGACATTATGCCAATGAATGTCCTGAATCCCAGAATGGAAACGGCAATGGAAGCTCTGGGAAGAAGCCGAACCCTTTCAACAGGGGATAGGTGAACCACGTTAGCGTGGAGGAGGTTGTAGAGCAGCCGGATGCAGTAATCGGTAAGTTTTTGGTTAAGTCATTTACTGCACTCATTCTTTTCGATACTGGTGCATCGCATTCATACATATCAAGGGGATTTGTGGATAAGTATAACCTGTCAACCCAAGCCCTTAGGTCACCCATGTTAGTAACCTCGCCTGGAGCAGAATATATGGCTAGCAGATGGTGTGATCGGTTACCATTAAGGATTGGTAACTATGTTTTTCCCTCAGACCTAATAGTATTGGAATCCCAAGGATTAGATGTGATATTAGGCATGGATTGGTTATCAAAGTATGAAGGGAATATTGAATGTGCTAGTAAGTCAATTTTTCTTACCACCCCAGAAGGGAGAAGGATCAAGTATGTATCCCGACATGTGCCAAAGAGGACTCAAGTAAATTTCTTAACATGAGTTGTGCAGGAGGAAGTACCAGTAGTGAAGGATTTCCCTGATGTATTTCCAGAAGAGTTGCCAGGCATGCCACCGGATAGAGATATTGAGTTTTTGATTGAGCTATTGCCAGGCACAGGGCCAATATCGAAGAGACCATACAGGATGCCTGCAAAGGATTTGGTGGAAATTAAGAAGCAGATCAAGGAGTTACTGGATAAGGGATATATTCGCCCAAGTTCTTCGCCTTGGGGATCGCCAGTACTTCTAGTGGAGAATAAGGATGGATCGTTAAGAATGGTTGTCGATTATCGAGGATTGAATGAAGTAACCATCAAGAACAAGTTCCCACTACCAATGATCAATGATCTGTTTGATCGATTGCAAGGAGCTAAGGTATTTTCCAAGATCGATCTGCGATCAGGATACCACCAGTTGAAAATTCGAGAACAGGATATACCTAAGACAGCTTTTACCACCAGGTATGGGCTGTACGAGTATACCGTTATGTCATTTGGTCTGACTAACGCACCTACATATTTTATGAACATGATGAACAAAGTGTTTATGGAGTTCTTGGATAAGTTTGTCGTGGTGTTCATTCATGGTATTCTGGTTTACTCGAAAAGTGAAGAGGGGCATAAGGAACATTTGCGATTGGTACTTGAGAAGCTCAGAGAACATCAATTATATGCCAAGTTCAGCAAATGTGAGTTTCTGTTGAAGGAAGTTGGATTCCTCGGACACGTTATATCCGGAGAAGGAATAGCAGTTGATCCCACTAAAGTTGACACTGTGACAAATTGGGAAGCACCAACAACAGTTGGAGAGATCCGGAGTTTTCTTGGACTCGTAGGATACTACCGGAGATTTATTAAGAATTTCTCAAAGATTGCGAAGCCTATGACGGAGTTGTTGAAGAAAGATACCAAGTTCATATGGACGGAAGAATGTGAGGCTAGTTTCCAGGAGTTGAAGAAACGTTTGGTTACTTCACCAGTGTTGATTTTGCCAGACCAAACCAAGGATTATGAGGTGTATTGCGACGCTTCACGTCGAGGACTTGGAGCAGTGCTTATGCAGGAAGGGAGAGTTGTTTCATATGCCTCAAGACAGCTTAAGCCTCATGACTTGAATTATGATACGCATGATTTGGAATTAGCAGCCGTAGTGCATGCATTGAAAACATTGAGACATTTTTTGATTGGAAACCATTGCGAGGTGTATACGGATCATAAGAGTTTGAAGTATATTTTCACACAGAAGGAGTTGAATCTCAGTCAAAGGAGATGGTTGGAGCTCATCAAGGATTATGATATGAGATTGCATTACCATCCTGGAAAGGCTAATGTAGTAGCTGACGCATTAAGCCGTAAGAGCCATGTCAATACATTAATGATGGGAGAAATACCAAGGGAGTTAGCCGAAAATCTTCGAGAGTTATGTTTGGAAATAGTTCTGAGAGGCTATGTAGCAGCATTGGAGATTCAGTCAACTTTGATGGATAGAATCAAAGAAGCTCAGAAGACCAACAAAGAGATTGCCTCTATAAAGGAGAAAATAAGCGAAGGAAAGGCTAAAGGATTTCGTGAGGATGAGCACGACACCCTATGGTTTGAAGACCGTGTTTATGTGCCCAATGACCCGGAGATCAGGAAGTTGATTCTGCAAGAGGCACATGATTCACCGTACTCGATTCACCCAGGAAATACCAAGATGTATTTGGATTTGAAGGATATTTTCTGGTGGACCGGAATGAAGAAGGATATTGCGGAGTATGTAGCAGTTTGTGATGTGTGTCAGAGAGTAAAGGCAGAGCATCAGAAGCCAGCAGGATTGTTACAACCATTGCCGATACCCGAATGGAAGTGGGATAAGTTAGGCATGTATTTTATCACGGGATTACCTAGGACTCGTTCAGGCTATGACTCGATTTGGGTTGTAGTCGATCGATTGACGAAGGTAGCTCATTTCATCCCGGTAAAGACCACTTACACCAGTGCCAAGTTGGCAAAGATATACATGACCAGGATCGTATGCTTGCATGGAGTTCCGAGGAGTATCGTATCAGATAGAGGAACCCAGTTTACCTCAAAGTTCTGGAAGCAGTTTCACGAAACTTTGGGAACTAGGATAGAATTCAGTACAGCTTTTCATCCACAGACAGATGGACAAACCGAGAGAGTCAATCAGATTTTGGAGGATATGCTGAGAGCTTGTGCGCTAGATTACGGATCTAGTTGGGACGAGAATTTGCCGTATGCCGAATTCTCTTACAACAACAGCTATCAATCCAGTTTAAAGATGGCCCCTTTTGAAGCCTTGTACAGAAGAAGGTGCAGGACACCGTTGACGTGGGATGAAGTTGGAGACCACCAGTTGTTTGGACCTGATTTGATTAAGGAGTCTGAACAGAAGGTGAAATTAATTCGTGATAGGCTCAAGATAGCCCAATCCAGACAGAAGAGTTATGCAGATTCTAAACCAAAAGAGACAGTTTACGAAGTTGGAGATAGAGCTTATCTTCGAGTATCACCACTTCGGGGAACTAAGCGTTTTGGAGTTAAAGGAAAGTTAGCGCCATGATTTGTAGGACCATATCGAGTGTTGGAGCGTATGGGAGAAGTGGCCTACAAGTTGGAATTGCCCGAAGGATTGTCAGGAGTTCATAATGTGTTCCACGTTTCTCAGTTGAAGAAGTGCCACGCAGAGATGGCTGACATACCCTTGAGAGACACAGTGCCATTGGAAACAATTCAGTTGGATAACGATTTGACCTATGAGGAGAAACCAGTTAAGATTCTCGAGTTTGCCAACCGAGTCACTCGCAGCAAGGTTATCAAGTTTTGCAAGGTTCAGTAGAGCCACCACACAGAGGATGAAGCCACCTGGGAGCGAGAGGAAGATTGGCTCAATGACCACCCTCACCTATTTTCTAGCCAACCCGAATCTCAAGGGCAAGATTCATCTTAAGGGGGGTAGGTTTGTAACACCCCAAGTTTTCAATTTGGAATGTTATACATTAGATCATCATTGCATATCATATTTTATTTGCTTTTGGTTTTGATCCTAGAAATTCTACGCAACTCAAGGACCCACGGAGAGAGTTGGGGATTTCGTTATTTTCATATTTGAGTTTTCTCAAACTTTGAGAATAGGATCATTTGATTTTAATTATTTTATCATCAATTATTTCTGTTACAAAAATATGAGAGAGGGAATAAAATGACTTTCCGAAAATAAAGAAATATTGAGGATTTAATAATAAAATCAAATAAGATTTTATTTCAGAGTTTTTCGGTATTTTATTTGAATTTAGGAAAATGTGTGTTTTTCAAAATTGCATTAGGCCCCAAATAAATGTTCACCTTGTGCGGCTTGATTTTAGAAGCCCGGGAAAATTTATTTCGGGATTTTCGAAGTCCGTTTAGTATTTCCTTTTATTTTTCTTCTGTGCGTAATTATTTAAAAAAACGAACCGACCTACGGGCCGTGTCCGACCGGGACTTCGGCCCGCTAGGCTTTATAAGCCGGGGGGAGCCAGCCGAGGCCCAGCCCCGAGCGCCCCGAACCCTAGCCGCCCCGCGCCGCCTGACGCCGCCGCCGCCGCCTGCCGTCGCC
>NC_057797.1:217719178-217722940 GCF_018294505.1 Triticum aestivum
GCCATCGATTGATCGCTCGGGTTCAGTAACACGTAGCCTACAGTGCAATCGCTCGGGTTCAGTTAGAGCCCAACGCCTCGGTCAGGTTCATTTAGAGCCAACGACTCGCACATACGCGCGTACGTGTACGAGAGAACCGCGCATCGCTCGGCCCCTGACCTTCCACCATAACCGAGAACTCCCCGAAATTTTCCTCCCCCTCGCTTCTACCACGGTTTTTTCCGTCATGGACGGCCCAAAGAATGTCATGCAGCTGCGTCTCCGGCCCGCCCAGGACGAAAAGCCCATTTTCCGTCATGATTTTTTGTCATAGAAGTAGGAGCCCACCACATCTATGATCATACCGGGTTTTGTCACAATTATCGTCATAGAAGTGTCATATGTATGACAGAAAAAAATTCGTTCGACCCAAAATGTCACGGATGTGTCTTTTTTTGTAGTGTCACTACTAGGAAAAGGCCTACTAGTGGCGCACCAGTTTTGCGTACTAATGGCGCACTATTGGTGTGCCACTAGTACGACGTCACTAGTATTTTTTACTAATGGTGCACCACTTGTGCGCCATTAGTATCTGGTATACTAATGGCGCACCACGCCGTGCGCCATTAGTATAGACCACCATGCGCCATTAGTATCTGGCATACTAGTGGCGCACTGTGGGGTGATGCGCCATTAGTATGAATATTAGGTTTTTTTTTACTTTTCTGAATTTTGTACAGGTTACAAAATATATTATTGTATAGAATATAGACAACACCCCACAGCAAGAGCAGATTCATCGAATACAATAGAAGATTAGTCTCCGAATACAATTCATCATACTAGTCTCCGAATTAAAAAGACCGAACAAAGATAGAACATTACAAGTCTCGAGACCGCGACTAGCGAGTTTGTCGGAAGTAATACTAATCCTAACAAGTCCTACTAATCATCATCATACAACTTCTATTCATTATTAATAACAAGTCATATGATCATCATCTTGATAGTCATCGAACCAACCCTACTTAATTGTTCTTAGCACATGATCATCAGTATTAGGCAGGACCTAAATACCCTATTTAAGGTAAAATAGCATAAAACAATATAGACCCTGGCTCTCCATTATGGAGAATGGAGAACATCCTGTCTCCAATTCTTGCGCTTCGCTTCCTTTTGCTTCCAAGAACCTCCTTACGACTGTCCATACATTTTTTTCCATCCTTTGATTTTCATGTCTCCACTTCTTTTAGAAATCTTGTATGGACAGTTGAGATTCGTAGGATGACCTGGATGTATGTTCAAAACATTAAGACTACCTTTCTGATACATCAAATGAGGCACACAATTCTCTGGGATTATCTGTTGAAAAACATAGTAATAACTTCATAGTTAGCAATGATGTACTAGTTTTAGAAGTATGCAAAAGATGCACGGATGTCGTAATAGTAAAAATCTTACCAGGGTATCTCCATGGTAGTTATCATAGTTGAACACATATTGTAATGGGTATCTCCATGATACTAGTGGCACGTATTGACCATAATGTTGAGGAGTTTGATTGTGGATATTGTAATTCTCAATGTTAGTACAAAATCCGACCAGCTGATTTTTCTCCTTGTAAGTTGTTAATTTTGAGCCATCGGTGTAGTGGGTTTTGTCTACCATCTTCCGCACATTCTTTGAACAATAAAAATAAGTTGTCAATGGAAATAAGCTATCAACTATTTTGAAATAAACAATATAAATTAGCTAATAACTATGTTTGAGAAACTCACATAGCGGTAGAACTGGAGGCGTATCAACAAGGACCCAAATGTCCATATTGTCTTGGTCGATGTCAGGATTACCAAGATCCATGGTGATAAGCATACCCTCATCAAAACCATACATCTTGCAAAATGCTTCCCAGTTTTTGCAACCAAAATGGGTTACGCTCTCAGAATTATACAGATTTACTTCAAAGTCCACATCGTGATGAGTCCTTAGGTCAATTTTCTTTGTTTCAGAAATTTCATGGTCTTCAAAATCCATACTCTCCAAGACATAGCGTCTTGCATGGCATGGGATAAGCTATACTCGAATTGTAAAAGATGAAAATTATACGTTGAAATAGTTGAAGTCATGCTTAATTATGAAAAAAACAATTGTCGTCGTTGTGTACCGTTTCAACTTCGAAGGTCTCCTCGAGCTTAATGCTGAAGCGCCGATCATCCTCCAGGTGAGGCCTGTCGCACAGACCTCGATCGTCGTGGCACTAGCCGCACTCCCCCGGGAGACTTTCATCGTCCGATGACGACATTTCATTCGTTCATAATTCAAAACTACATCATCTCTTGACATTAGTAATAACTATGAGTTGATATCACACTTCTATATGTATAACACAAGAGGCAGTTGATCCTACTTAATTAAGTACTAAGATACCCAGGCCCGTGCATTAGTCGCAAGTACCCCATATGTCCTATTTTTAGCAAAGTCATGCTAAAATTCACGGAAAATTTCAGCATGACCTTTGCTGAAAATAGGACATATGGAGTACCCGAATTTGCCGGAACAGAAGTTAATCGACATTCCAGCAAACTCAAGGGCCTCTCAGGGTACCTGCAAAATCATCATGACATGGTGGTTGGAGACATGACCTTCGCTGAAAATTGATTTCTGTAAAAGATGATCATGCCAGCCAGCCAGCCAACCAGGTGTTTGTCACTCAAATTAAGCTGGGCTTAGACTGACTGAAGCATCTGTCTTCCTCCCTTTCTTTTTCTCTCTTCCTTTCACATTAACTTTACTTTCCAAAGGAAATAAAAATACAATGCATACATACATACTAAAGCAGGTAGATAGATAGTTAGATAGATGAGCATGTTCAGTTTACAAGAATGAATATAAACAAGCAAAGAATGCATGCATGCATATCAAGCCTGCCTTGACAAATCTACCAAGCCTGCCTAAAGCATGTCTGCATGATGGGTATCACACTATTAGTTACTACCAGTTAATTACTAGTCATGCCAAATAAGATACTCCTCCTCATCATCATATAAAAAATGACCAATTAGAATTAGTTAAGCTCAGTCTCAATGTTCTGAAAGCATAAGATCTCATGTCATACATATGCTGGTGTGTTAAAGGAAAATATTGATAAAATAGCTCTAGCTCTCAAGAGTCTAAACGGAAGCATGTGAAAAAATGGCCAAGATTGCACCTTCTATCTACTCTGGCCCTAAGTCCCAATTTAGTTTTACAAGCCAAAGCATGAGAAAACAGCTGATAGAAGAAAAATCAAGCTTGCAGATTTAAAATATGGTTTGACACAAGGCATGTTTGATTATTTCAAGATATCGAACCACCTTCATTTGAGCCAAGGCAGATAACTTTTAAGCTATGCCACTGACCAATTAGGCTCATTTTTCAAACTCCTGAGCTTGCAACTTTGCACCCCCTGCCTAATAGACTAGACATACTAACTAAATCTTACAACCTATCCATTGAGTTTCACACTGACATAAAGAACATCACATTTATCATCAAATGCTAAGCTAACATCATTCAAGCGCTTCAATTGACAAATTTTCATAGCAGAGGAGCTCGCCGTCCGGTGACAAGGCAGAGGCAGGTCGACAGCGGCCGGCGTTGAAGAGGGGGGCGTTGTCGAGGAGGGCGGTGAAGAGGGGGGCATCGGCGTCTCGCCTGGATGCTCTGCACGACGGGGGAGGGGGTGGCGTTCGGAGGCAGAGGAGATGGTGGGCACGGCCCTGAACTCGGGGTTGTCGGTGGAGG